>NC_092822.1:102725000-102915000 GCF_023375885.2 Dermacentor andersoni
TATTGCACTGGTTTCAAAATAAACGTCCCTAAACTTGTCGCGAAGTAAATGTGTTAGAATTCGAATACTGTTTGACAAAGGCGTTCCTATTAAATTGTGGACAAGGCTAATTGTATATCAGTGTTTTCTTTACAGCGGTAATTTTGGCAGCGAAGCGTCACATTTGCTTAGAATTAGACATGTCTTGAGTCCTGTCTTGAGCAATCTGAACCTGGGAAAGTTTAACGCTAGAACGTTATCTAGTGAGGCAAGTCTAGCAGTGCTATTAGAGGAATTAGAGGGCGGTAAATGGGATATAATAGGGCTCAGTGAAGTTAGGAGGACGAAAGAAGCATATACAGTGCTAAAAAGCGGGGACGTCCAGTGCTACCGGGGCTTAGCGGACAGGCGAGAACTAGGAGTTGGATTCCTGATTAATAAAGATATATCTGCTAACATACAGGAATTCTATAGCATTAACGAGAGGGTGGCAGGTCTTGTTGTGATACTTTATAAGAGGCACAAAATGAAGGTTGTACAGGTCTACACCCCCACATCCACTCATGGTGACCAGGAAGTCGAAAGCTTCGATGAAAGCGTGAAATCGGCGATGCGTAAAGTCAAAAGAAAATACACTACACTGATGGGTGACTTCAATGCTAGGGTAGACAAGAAGCAGGCTGGAGACAAGTCAGTAGGGGAATATGGCATAGGTTCTAGGAATAGCAGGGGAGAGTTATTAGTAGAGTTTGCAGAACAGAATAATATGCGGATTATGAATACATTCTTCCGCAAGCGGGATAGTCGAAAGTGGACGTGGAGGAGCCTAAAAAGGCGAGACTAGAAATGGAATAGACCTTATACTCTGCGCTAACCCTGGCATCATACACAATGTGGACGTGCTCAGCAAGGGGCGGTGCAGTTACCATAGGATGGTAAGAACTCGAATTAGCCTAGACTTGAGGAGGGAACGAGAGAAACTTGTACGTACCTAAGAAGCCGCTCAATCAGTTTGCGGTAAGAGGGAAAATAGAGTAATTCCGGATCAAGCTACAGAACAGATATTCAGCTTTAACTCAGAAAGAGGACATTGGTGTTGAAGCAATGAACGACAATCTTATCGGCATCATTAAGGAGTTTGCAATAGAAGTCGGTGGCAACACAGCTAGACAGGATAATAGTAAGCTGTCGCAGGAGACGAAAGATCTGGTAAAAAACGCCAATGTATGAAAGCCTCTAACCCTGCAGCTAGAATAGAACTGGCAGAACTTTTCAAGTTAATCAACAAGCGTAAGACAGCCGGCATAAGGAAGTACAATATTTCAACATCCTCTCAGGAACGGAGGAAGCCTAAGAGCAGTGAAGAAGAAACTAGGAATAGGCAAGAATCACATGTACGCGTTAAGAGACAAAGCTGCCAATAATATTACTAATATGGATGAGATAGTCCAAGTTGCTGAGGAGTTCTATAGAGATTTATACAGTACCAGCGGCAGCCACAACTATAATGGGAGAGAGAATAGTCTATAGGAATTCGAAGTCTCACAAGTAACTCCGGAAGAAGTAAAGAAAGCCTTGGGAGCTATGCAAAGGGGGATGGCATATGGGCAGGATCAGGTAACAGCACAGTTGTTGAAGGATGGTGGGCAGATTGTCCTAAAAAGCTGGTCGCCCTGTATACGCAATGCCTCATGAACTCGAGGGTACCGGGATCTTGGAAGAACGCTAACATAATCCTAATGCATAAGGAAGGGGATGCCAATGACTTGGAAAATTATAGACCGTTCAGCTTACTGTCCGTTACCTACGAAGTATTTACTAAGGTAATCGCATATAGAATCAGGAACACCTTAGACTTCCGTCAACCAAAGGACCAGGCAGGATTCCGTAAAGGCTACTCAACAATAGACCATATTCACACTATCAATCAGGTGATAGAAAAATGTGCGGAATATAACCAACCTTTATATATTGCTTTCATTGATTACGAGAAAGCGTTTGATTCAGTCGAAACCTCAGCAGTCATGGAGGCATTGCGTAATCAGGGTGTAGACGAGCCGTATGTAAAAATACTGAAACATATCTATAGCGGCTCCACCGCCACCGTAGTCCTCCATAAAGAAAGCAACAAAATCCCAATAAAGAAAGGCGTCAGGCAGGCAGATACAATCTCTCCAATGCTATTCACAGCGTGTTTACAGCAGGTATTCAGAGACCTGGATTGGGAAGAATTGGGGATAAGAGTTAATGGAGAATACCTTAGTAGCTTGCGATTCGCTGATGATATTGCCTTGCATAGTAACTCAGGGGACCAACTGCAATGCATGCTCACTGACCTGGAGAGGCAAAGCCAAAGGGTGGGTCTTAAAATTAATCTACAGAAAACTAAAGTAATGTTTAACAGTCTCGGAAGGGAACAGCAGTTTACAATAGGTAGTGAGGCACTGGAAGTGGTAAGGGAATACATATACTTAGGACAGGTAGTGACTGCGGATCCGGATCATGAGACTGAAATAATCAGAAGAATAAGAATGGGCTGGGGTGCGTTTGGCAGGCATTCTCAGATCATGAACAGCAAGTTGCCATTATCCCTCAAGAGAAAAGTTTATAACAGCTGTGTCTTACCAGTACTCACGAACGGGGCAGAAACCTGGAGGCTTACGAAAAGGGTTCTACTTAAATTGAGGACGACGCAACGAGCTATGGAAAGAAGAGTGATACGTGTAACGTTAAGGGATAAGAAAATAGCAGATGGGGTGAGGGAACAAACGCGAGTTAATGATATCTTAATTGAAATCAAGAAAAAGAAATGGGCATGGGCAGGACACGTAATGAGGAGGGAAGATAACCGATGTTCATTAAGAGTTACGGAATGGATTCCAAGGGAAGGAAAGCGTAGTAGAGGGCGGCAGAAAGTTAGGTGGGCGGATGAAATTAAGAAGTTTGCAGGGACAACATGGCCACAATTAGTATATGACCGGGGTAGTTGGAGAAGTATGGGAGAGGCCTTTGCCCTGCAGGGGGGCTTCCCTTGAGGAGTAGGAAGACGAAGACGACGAGCGATAGGCTCGCTTCCGAACTCCCGTCTGTTATTTTAAGTCTTTTTTAGCAAGTGTAGAGCGCCTTTTTACTCTTTGTGCCTCTATTTCACCGAACGCCGGTTTGGGGGTCACCGTCCTGCGAGAGAAGCACAGCAAGCGGCTCCCGAAGCGCACCGGATCGAAGCAGCGCGGCGAGCCGCCGCCGTCGGCCGCCCTTCGTGATGCTCTGATGGCATCCGTCGCAAGCAATCAGCAATCAGGTCAGCACGTTGCTTCTGTAGACCACAGAGAAGATGAGCAAGCAAGGAAAAGGCTACGTGAAGATGACATCGACACAAAGGAATCTGCAGGAGACAACGAAGAGATGGACGAGACAGCCTTCACTGTTGTCTCTTACAAAAAGAAAAGAGCCGCAGGTGTTCCTGTTATATTCAAGCCAACTCAGCCTGACAGCAGCTTATGGAAAGTAAACCCAAATCTTCTGGCTTCTGCGGTCGTGACAACAGCCCAAGAAAAGATACTCAGCCACCGTTTTAACAAGGATGGCAGCCTCATGGTGACAGTGTCTACACTTCCTGCAGCCAATCGTCTCCTCACAGTGACAGATCTATCGGGTATTCCTGTAGAAGCTCGAGTTCCATACTCCTACTCTGCCACGTACGGGAGGATACAGGACGTTCCTGTTGAGTACTCAGATGACGACCTCAAGGAGTATTTGAGCGAACAAGGAGTCATATCTGCTAAAAGGCAAGTTTTCTACGTCCCTAACGAAGATGGCGTAGTAACGGAAACCCGAAGACGCTCGGTCATCCTGGAATTCTCTAAGGACGCCCCTTTACCAAACCGAGTGTCGCTTGGATTCTGCAGTTATCCCGTAACGGAATACATGGGGTCTGCTACTCAATGTTTCAGATGTCAAAGACATGGACATATAGCGAACTATTATAAAGGCCCCATCCGCTGCACGATATGCGCTGGTCCACATACGCATAAGGAATGTACGTCACGTTCCCAGCCTCGGTGTGCAAACTGTGGAGCTGAGCATGCTGCGTCATACGGAGGGTGTCCTAAAAAGAAATCAGCCACTCTTGCACGGACGATGGAGCAAATCCAAGGAAAAGTGCGGAAACGACGAGAACCACCACCGAATCCGGATGTGATGTATACGTCTACAAACCAAAAGCAACACGACACGGTGCAGCGCAGCGACACGGCTTTGAAAAAGTCCTACGCCTCAGCCGTGAAAGAAAACCAGCAAAGGCCTTCAACTGCAACGAATCCATCAAAGCACTCAAGTGATATAACCTCAAGCCCACGACAGCAACAGGTGTCCTCAAGGTCGCAGCAGAAGAACAGGAAGAACCAAGAAAAGTTGTTAGATGGTATCACTGCAAATGAGATATCGAGTATGCTGATTCCCATGATGTTCGCCGCAATCAAGGCTATTCTCCGTGCCAGCCCATCGTTTAAGAGCATCCCTGAAGTAGAGGCCGTCCTGGCTTTGGAACCGCTAGTGTCGTCTTCTTTCACGGCGCAAAGCCGTGATTCTTCGCAGTAGCAACGATGGCTTCGCCAACAATCGTCTCACAAGCGGTGTCCACCAACAAACACTTCCGCACATGTACTATATTCCAGTGGAACGCTCGCGGCTTGCGCTCGAAGTTAGCAGACTTTAAGCATCTTACGCGAATGTACCGATTCCCTTTTTTAGTCATTTCCGAGTCTCGCGTCGACGAGCACTTTAGGATAAAGGGGTATTATTTTCATCATTCAAGGCGACAAAATGGAATTAGCCGTCTGCTCGTTGGATTTCGCAACAACATACCTGCCTCTGCGATTGACGTAGCACCACATGACAAGAACGAATATATTTGCGCAACCACAGTGATTGCATCCAAAGTGTTTACCCTGATCGGCGTCTACTTGGAACCAGGATCACCTTTCGACGTGACAAGATTGGAAAACGTGTTGACAAACACTCAGTCTCCACATATTATTTGTGGCGATTTCAACGCACATAACGAGATCTGGGGCAGTTCACATACATGTGCTCGGGGTGCCAAGCTGGCGAAGCTTTTAGCAAAATACAATATAGAGCCCTTGAACGACGGCAGCATAACATACCTGAAAAATCCGACGACTGTTAGCTGCATTGACGTCACATTTGTATCAAGTCAAGTGGCTCCTACGTTCCCATGGTGTACAGATTTCGAGACTCGAGGTAGTGATCACTACCCGATCCTAATCTCTGCCCTTCATTTTCGGACGTCGCCCAGAAAAGTGAAACTGAAGTCGGTAGACTGGGAAGCTTACACAGCAGCCGTAGACAAAGGAATCACAGCCTCGACTACGAATACAGAAATAATACCGACAATAGCTCATTGCCTCAAACAAAGTACCCGCTCTGCCACTAAGCCTTGTAATGTACCAACAAACGACGAGGAATTTGAAAGGTTATGTGCCATTCGAAGGCGTGCCGATAGGAAGGCTCTACGTACTAAGAATATCGAAGACCTCAGAACTTGTCGACGGGCACAAAGACATATACGACGTTACCTCACCAAACTGGACCGAAAAAGGTGGAGGGACTTTTGTGGGACACTGGACATACGACAACCGCTGAGCAAAATCTGGCGAGTCGTCAGAGGCATTCGCAAGGAGCCGCAACAGCTTTATCCTTTTATCGCCCTCTCATTACATGAGCGCGCATCCCTGAAAGAGGTGGCAGAGCAGTACTGCAGGGTCCTTTCCAACGGGGCACAACCTTTGCGGCAAATTGCAAGTCGTCAGCCTAGACCACCTCGAGCTACCCTTCCTGACTTAGAATTACCATTCACCATCGAAGAGCTCACGGCAGCAATCGGCGACGTAAACAAGCGATCATCACCTGGCCATGACGGCGTGAGTTATGAAGCGCTCGCAAATCTATGCCACACATCTCGCCTACGCCTTCTGGAGTACTACAACACCTCATGGATAACTGGGGAGGTTCCTACGGAATGGAAGCTTGCGAAAGTCATTCCTATATTGAAACCAGCGAAGCAGCCAACAAATTACGCCTCCTTCAGACCCATATCTCTGCTTAGCTGCGTAGGGAAGCTATTCGAAAAAATGATCTACAAACGACTAAATTGGTTCCTGGAAACTGCAAAAGTTTACCCGGAGGAAATGAATGGCTTCCGGCAAAATAGATCCGCAATTGATAATGTCATTGCCTTGGTCTCATCAATTGAAGAGGAATTGGTCTCTGGCAACATACCTACTACATTATTCTTAGACATTAGGGCAGCATATGATTCGGTCTATCATAAAGCAATACTTGACGCTTTGGAAACCCTTGGTCTTGGAGGACGGCTCTACGCATGGATTGAAGACTATCTTCAAGGACGCCAACTTTTCATGTGTACCCCGGATGGCCCCACGGCGCTTTATGCCGTCGAGAAGGGAGTGCCACAAGGAGCTGTGTTAAGCCCGGTATTATTTAATTTAGTCCTCATCCATCTGAAAAGAAACCTGCCCCCTGGCGTCAAAATCACACTGTATGTATGCGAACGACATCTGCATTTGGAGTGCAGCACGTTCCCGCAGTACCACCCAACAACGCCTCCAGAGAGCGCTAGCAAATATATCGGCCTACCTAAATCCAAGGGGTCTGAAATTGTCCCCCGACAAATGCGTTGCCATGGCTTTCACGCGGAGGTGCATGGAAAAATACCCACTAGTGTTGGATGGTCGTGCCCTTCCATACGTCAAGACGCAAAGGTTTCTTGGAGTGACGATCGATAGGAACCTCACATGGTCGCCCCAAGTGAAAAAACTGAGTGAAAAGATTTCCTCGGCGTCGCATGTATTCCGATTTTTAGCCGGATCATAGTGGGGCAGCAACTGTAGATCAATGGTGCTCCTCCATAAGGCCTACGTCGACGGAACACTACGATATTACCTCCCGATCCTGCACAAAATATCTCCCACAAGCAAGAGAAAACTAGAGGCAGCACGAAACAACTGCCCTCGCGTATGTCTTGGCCTTCCGAAGGGGTCGTCCCGCTCAGGGACTGTAGCAGAAGCTGGATGCCTGCCTCTGGAAGTGCTATGTTCGCAGGAGACACTTCGGATACACCTCCGCCACGTCATTCATACGAAGACCCACTTTTTAAAGGATATTTCCAGAACCCGTGCTACATCTAGCTTTCGGCAGGCCGTCGGAAGCATATCTATTTCGATTCCTGCTCAGGCGTCACAAATTATGCCGCGAGACATTTCACCATGGACACTGTCCCCACTGGAAATCGTGCCATATATACCTGGAATCAGTGCGAAAAAGAAAATGCCTCAAGCAGCAACTTATCAGATAGCTTTAGCATATATGCACAAAGAATACGCAGCCGCAACGCACATTTTCACAGATGGCTCTACAACTCCACATCGTTCATCATGCGGACTTTTTGTTCCCTCTACAGGACAACGATTCTCGTTTCGTCTTGAGCGAGTGACATCATCTACTTCAGCGGAGCTATATGGCATTAAGGAGGCCCTTGTGTATGTACTTCGACAGCAACCGCCAAAGACATGGGTGGTTTTCACAGACTCAAAAGCAGCCCTACAAAGTATGTGGAACAGGCACAAGCGTTGCAATAATCAACCATCAGCATTTGACATTGCTTATCTTCACCACAGGGCTAAGATTGCTGGGCATTGCATAAAGTTTCAGTGGATACCTAGCCATGCCGGCATTTCGAGAAATGAAAGAGCGGACGAAGCTGCCAGAAATGGACTCCAATACCGCAAGTTCAAAAGAACATGTTTTACAAAAGCCGACGCTTCAAACATGGCAAAAAAATATGCCTATCAAGAAAAAGACCGCATCTTGAATCAGCCGCTTCACCAAGATAACTTCCTACGTTACATTGACCCAGATATGAGACCAAAAATTCCACGACCACTTCCTCGACACTTAGAGACATTGTACCATCGTCTTCGACTGAACGTGGCATACACGAACAATTATCTGTACCGCATAGGATTAACCACTAACCCATACTGTGATAACTGTCGCAACTTAGAGACAATTGAGCACATATTACTAGAACGCCCCGCGTACCGCGACGAGAGACAATTTTTAGAGCACCAAATGGACATGATTTGCCACGAACCGTTAACGTTACCGAGCATCTTAGGTCCAATGCCCGGCCCTTCGAAACAGCGACGGGTTTTGGATTTATTGTTCAAATACCTGACAGAAATTGGTCAAATAGGAAAGCTTTAAAAATTGCATCCTTCCTATACAAAAGCCTAAATTTACCCGCCATGTCACCTGTAAATGTTAGCATCAGGTCCACTCGGACATTTCATATTTACTTTTATCCTTTTTTTCTCCCACTCTTTTCTGGAATCTTTTCATCCCATTCCCCATCCCTATACAGAGTAGCATTCCAGCGGTTATATACGCGCCGGCAAAATTCTCTGTTTTTCTAATAAAGAGCCCTCTCTCTCTCTCTCTCTGCAGTGGGCATAACCAGGCTGCTGCTGCTGCTGCTGCTGCTGCTGATGATGATGATGATGAATGAACAGGATACAGAAACTCTCCTATAACTAGCGATGGGGTCAGAAGGGCCCTGCAAGACATGAAACGATGAAGAGCGGGAGGAGAAGGTGGAATAACAGTCGATTTAATCAAAGATGGAGGAGACATAATGCTTGGAAAACTGGCGGCTTGCTATACGAAGTGTCTATCGACTGCAAGGGTCCCAGAAAACTGGAAGAATGCAGACATTATACTAATCCACAAAAAAGGAGACGTCAAAGAATTGAAAAATTATGGGACCATTAGCTTGCTCCCAGTATTATATAAAATATTTAGCAAAATGATCTCCAATAGAATAAGGGCAACACTGGATTTTGTCAACCAAGGGAACAGGCTGGCATCAGGAAGAGATACTTTACAATGGATCACATCCATGTCATCAATCAGGTTATCGCGAAATCTGCACAGTACAATAAGCCTCTCTATGTGGCTTATATAGATTACGAAAAGACATTTGATTCAGTAGAGATACCAGCAATCGTAGAGGCACTACGTAATCAAGGAGTACAGAACGCTTACGTATGGAATGGAATGGAAAAACTTTATTTCTCTATATCTCAGAGAGATTAGCGGTGGGCCGGTGTCTTCATGTTTTGAGTCCTGGCCGCTTCACAAGGTCGGCGCCCCTATTCCTGGGCACCGCTGAGTCTTGCTGCCTCGCAGGCGTGCTGCACAATTGCCCGTTGGGCTGCGAGCTCGCTGCTGGTGAGCAGACCCTCCCATTGTTCCGCACTTGGGTTATTTACTTTATGGAATGCGAAATTACGCTTGCATTCCCACGTGATGTGGTATAACGTGGGGGTTGTTCCGCACCACGGACATGTATCCCTGTACTGGGTAGGGAACATTTTGTGTAATGTGTGCAGGTTGAAGAACGTACCTGCTTGCAGTCTTCGCCAGCTTACTGCCTCATGTTGTGTGAGCGATGTGTGGGGCGGGGGGTATTTAAGTCTCCTTCCTCTGTAGTAGTTAAGTATTTCTGCATACGTCGGCTCCACCGTTAAGGGGGTCTCTAGGGTTTCCGACTGCCCTGCTCGGTGCGTGAGTTCGCGAACTAGGCGGTCCACCCTTGAGTTGCCCTCTATCCCGGTGTGTGCCGGTATCCAGAAGATCCTATGTTTTATCTTTTTGTTAGGAGGCTCTGTTTTGAGGAGGATTCTCAGTGCTTCCTTACTAACTCTGCCTTATGTGTAGTTCCTGCATGTTGCTTTGGAGTCCGTTAGAATTATCAGAGATTTGTTCCTGCGGTAACCATCAACCGCCACTAGAGCTACGGCGACTTCCTCCCCCTCCGTTACCGTGCAGTTTCTCAGGGGCCTGGCGTGCTTCACCGAAAAATCAGAAATCCTGAGAGTGGGAAGAAACCCCACCAAGGAAGAACTAATAGTAAAACTAGACGGACAAAACATACCTGAATGGAGCATGATACGCGTCCTAGGCATGTGGATTCAAGGAAGCAAGAAATGCAGCCACACAATCAGCTTACTAAAAAAATCGACAGAACAAGTAAGCCGAATGATAATGAGGGTATCTCAAAGAAGAAGTGGAATGAGAGAAGATGACGCAATCAAGCTGGTCAGAAGCCTAGTGGTCAGCTGAGTCACGTACTCGCTCCCGTACCACAACATGACCAAGCACGAAAAAGAACACACGGAAACGCTACTAAGGAAAGCGTATAAGACGGCGCTACATCTGCCTAGAAACACGCCCAACGTTAAACTGTTACAGATGGGCCTAAGCAACACTTTCGAAGAACTCGCGGAAGCGCAGCTCATTGCACAGATCGCCAGGCTCCAGCAGACTGCCACCGGCCGCAAGCTCCTAAAAAGAATAGGGCATAACACAGACGGAATAGAGGATCGGGCTGCTAGCACTAGCATCCCAGACAGCGTTCGCCAGACACTGGAGGTTAGCCCCCTACCGAGAAACATGGACCCGAATCTCCACGCCGCCAGAAGGCAGGCACGAGCAGATTTCGTGGAACGAAACCTAGCCGCACTAGAAAACACGGTATACACAGACGCGGCTGTATACCCAGGGGACCGCAACACTAGAATGTTTAGAGTCGCGGCAACAGTGGTAAACCACACGGGAGAACGCTTACGTAAAAAGCTTGGAAAATATTGCTACATGCGTGTGGTATTTGTTTGTTTGAACGAGGCGCGTAGGCGCCATCACTCCAGAAAAGAGGAGGAAGAACGAACTGGGCTCGCGCTGTGAATCTAGCCGGTCAGCGCTGCAACCGTTGTTGCAAATATAATCTGTAGTTTCTCGTCTTACTGACTCGTCCTTGGCGTAAGAATATCTACAGAGGTTCTACAGCTACCTTAATTCTACACAGGAAAAGCAGGGAGATACCTATAGAGAAAGCGGTCAGACAGGGAGACACAATTTCTCCAAAGCTATTCACTGCGTGCTTAGAAGAATTCAAGCTATTAAACTGGGAAGGCTCAGGAGTAAAGATCGACGGCAAATATCTCAGCAACCTTCCCTTTGCCGATGACATTGCTCTATTCAACAACAATGCAGACGAGTTACAACAAATGATTGGAGACCTTAACAGAGAGAGTGTAAGAGTGTGGTTGAATATTTATATGCAGAAGATGAAGATAATGATAAATAGCCGGGCAAAGGAACAAGAGATCAGGATCGCCAGTCGGCCACTAGAGACTGTGAAGGAGTACGTTTACCTAGGTCAATTAATCACAGGGAACCCTGATCATGAGAAGGAAATTCACAGAAGAATAAAAATAATAGGTTGGATCGCATACGGCAGACATTGCCAGCTCCTGACTGGAAGCTTACCATTATTATTGAAAAGTAAGGTGTGCAATCAGTGCATTTTGCCAGTGCTGACATATGGGGCAGACACTTGACAGCAAGTTAAGGACCGCGCAAAGAGCGATCGAACGAAGATTGCTAGGCATAACGTTAAGAGAGAAAGAGAGCGGTTTGGATCAGAGAGCGAACGGGTATAGACGATATTCTAATTGACACAAGAGGAAAAAATGCAGCTGGGCAGGTCATGTAATGCGCCGGTTAGATAACCGTTGGACCATTAGGGTTACAGAATGGGTACCAAGAGAAGAGAAACGCAATCGAGGACGACAAAACACTAGGTGGAGCGATGAAATTAGGAAATTCGCGGGCGCTAGTTGGAATCGGTTGGCGCAGGACAGGGGTAATTGGAGATCGCAGGGAGAGGCCTTCGTCCTGCAGTGGACATAAAACAGAATGATGATGATGAAGATGGTGATGATGATGATGATGATGATGATGATGATGATGATGATAATGGAGGTGGTGGGCCCCCCCCCGAAAAAAAATCCTGGGTACGTGCCTGCATTGAGTAGGCAGCACATACCCAGGGACTAAGTTGGCATGAAAGATGTTTATTGAAGGGCGTCACATAACGGTGGTTCCATACACAGTAAGGCAAGTCGACCGACGGTTGATCTCGAATCTGGTTAACTAATCAGAGCAGTCCAATGATCTTCCCATTAGGCCATAAAATACCCAATGATCCAAGGTGAAGTGACAGAGGTTAAAAAGAGACAAAATGGCAAGCAGGCACGCAAAGATGCCGCATGCTCGGTGAAGGAACGCCAAAAATGCTCATCACAACATAATTTTTTCTGAACAATGTTGGTAATATGTTTGATTTTCATCGGTATAGAAAGACGGTGCTGTAATGCTCAAGTCGGGACTCGTTTTACGACGTGCAGATAAGCCTCGAAAAGATGGGGCACCGTTAGAGACGGTTCGTAGCCGTTTTCTTGAGGTGGGGGAAGGCCGGCGGCAGGCTCGGGCTCTGTATCAGAATAGTCAGCACTCCAACCTGCGGGAGAGGCCCGAGCTTTTGCTGTGAAACATAGTTATCCATCATAATAAAATTAAAGTTACAGTGCGCGTGACACACTCGAATAGGCAACTCCCTTTTGCAGTTTTTACTGCGGAACTGGTTATGCAAATAGAACACAAGAATATTGCATGCGTGTTTGCACGGATCGAACGAACGTAAATTGATGTTTACAGACAATGTTTTGCTTTTTTTTATTTTCATGCCGCTTAAACAGAAAAGAAAAAAGAAGGTTCGCATATAAATAAGCGGAACGAAGCGAAGCCTTGTGAAGCCCTCGAAGCATTGCCGGTTCATATGCGTGAACATCGGGGGCCTCTGCTCTTGCTCGTCTTCGTTAAAACACCGGTTTCTCGACGTGCACTTGTGGTTCTGGTGCTCCTAAAGGTAACATTCTTGCGCTGACTCTTCCGCCATTTCCAAACTGTAAGGTTAGAACTTTTGCTTTGTTTCTTCAGTACACTGGTGTTTCAAGCTATTTATTTTGGCTTAGTGCTCGGCGAGTGCTGTGGCCTCTCCTAAAAGCTAGGCCAGTTAACCGCGTTGACAAAATCTCTTCGAAAGAAGCTTGTGACGCTTTTGATGGCTTTCAAAAATCTATACCTTCTTTTCGGATTCCTTAGTTATTAGATGGCACTGGGGCGAAATATGGTCAAAGCACGAGAAAACTGGCAAAATTTTCGAAAACGCGACGAGCATTTGCTAGAAGTGAGAATACGGGAGGCGTTGCTTGCCCTTGCAAAACTCCCAGAAAATGCAAATGCGTAGGACAGCAAGGACATGGAATTTGTTCCTGAAAAAAGACGACTATTTTGAAAAACTGAAAAGACGCTTTTTATCCGTATCGTTGTTTGGAGTGCGCGTAGAAGCATTTGTGAGCATCGGGCAGATGGCGGTATGACCGACGCTCTCGCACCGCTCACCTCTTTCCAGACCTCACTAAAGCGACCGGACTGTAGTAGAACACATTCTGAAACGAAAATTATTGGACCACGACCAAATCCATCGATCAAGCAGAAATATATTGCTGCATTACTGGAGTTGTTGAGAACCGTTGGCCTCTGTTAGCTATGGTACTTCTGCTGTAAGTCGTTCTGAGGCCACGCAGCATTCATATTCGCTCATTCTTTACGTACATTACCTTGTCAGTTGCCCTTTTTCTTATTCTTAGTGTAGGGTTACAAACCACAGACTCGTTAGTCAACCACCCTCCATTTTACTTCCTTAATTTATCTTTCTCTCTCCCTCCCCTGAAACTTGTCTTCGGTAGGTTGGGTTCCGTCGTGAACACTGGAGCCACATCTTGAGCGAGAAAAACGCTCCCGGCGTCAGTCAATTAGGGCTTTCAAGGGCCAGGGAATAAGGTCGGGGAAAGAGGCAAGACTAGGAAATACGCTATACGCTATAGAAAGAATCGAATTCCAAGGTAGGAAAGTTAATCGAAGATACCATTTGAGGCATTTGCAGTGTATATTAGTCGTCAGCTTTTTCAAGGTTCTGTCACGTGATTAAGTTTGCCCTAATAGTAATATGGAAAACAGAAAAGCTACAGGAGAAGTTGGAATAGCACGAAGTCCACCAGATTATCATTTCCGTTTTGTTACCTCGTACCAAACGAAACCCGCAGAATGCCTCTTTTGCACGCAAAGAGCGGCCGATTGTTAAAGGAAACATCAGATGAGCGCAGAAAAAGAACAGATAACAAGAAAGGTAGATGTGGGTAAGAAAAGAATTCTAATGAAAAAGAAGAGGTCTTTCCGATTACTGGTGTTCAACTACAGCGCTGGGTTGCGGAGATCAGAAATAATGCCAGCGCTATTTTGCGTTGCACTCGCGAGTGTCCTCCATGCTGGAGAATTCTTTGTTCCAACAGAGGCAAGTCTTCCGGAGCAGCTGAGCGCGACACAAATTAGCGTCTCTGCGAACATACGGGCCGGGATGAAGTAACCATTCTATTCCGATGCGAGCAACGTTTCGCGCTTTGTCAGTGGTGGAAGTGCACTTCACCCGAGCTATCAACGACATTGACTCTTTGAAATCTATCCAGTAACATCTAACAGAAATATTCAGCACTTACACAAGGGATCCGTCTCCATTCCACCCCGTGAAAGTGGACACACATCGAAGCTGTAGACTGCATTAGACTTGCGCAACCGACGTAAGACAAGAATTACCACCCCATCTGACGTTCGATGACGGCAGACGAGCATCATAACCGCAAGCAACGTACGTCACGCGCGGACGCAAATTTCATGAAGTACCACATACATCCTCATTCTTCTAGGCCCTCCGCCATGCGGAAGTGCCTTATTAAACTAATTGAATTTTTCAATGCAAATTGTGCCAGAAGATTTCTTAAAGTACTGCTTACACGCAAGGTCGCACAGTAACACGAGTATACGAGAAAAATATAACTCTATTACCCAGGAAACTGAAACAAAAATCACCTTTCCAGACATTTTTTGAGGTCAGCCTGAGTGCTTGCGGCCTCACGTAGCGGTACTGTTTTGGGGCGAGCACGAAGCCGCAACATATTCCGACTAACTGGCGGTTAACCGCTTCGCTGTAAAACGGCCGCAGCTCACCGATATCACGTGCGCTTGGTGCCTGTGAAATAGCCTCAAGGTTTTTCTCTGTGGTGTGAAGCCCAGCCCACTGTATTCTTTGTCCGAGGCAAGTTATATTGCTGAACTGCGCAGTTTGCACTCGTCGTACCTAAGCTTTACGCCGTTCCCTCTAAGGCGTTGCCGAACATTTTTTACTCGTTCGCAGGAGTCGTTCACATTTCTCTAAATGGACACGTCATCCAGGCCCACTTGTGTCCTGGGCCGCCAGCGAGCATCACATGCATCTTTCTTTGGAAAATGGATGCATTTCACTTGCGTTTAGGATATCAATTTAGTTGTCAGTCAGCCGAACATGTCGTTTACTAGGTACCGGCACCTTTGCCCGTGTCCTTAACGCTGTCTTCTCTTGTGACACAAATTCAGCGCCGGCTGTCACAAGCAAGACAGGCTCCGTGCTTTACGGTGAAGTGGTGGCAAGGAAGTATGCTCAAGGTAGCACAGGAGCAAAATTCATACACAGATATTTCGCTAAATGATAAACCTCAAACATATAATGACAGAAATTGAACACCAATACGAACGGTAATTTAGTGCATTTGGTGTCGTTTCTTTATTACTATTTCATTTACATTTACTATAAAAATTTACATTTACATTTACTATTACATTTCAAAATCGTGGGGAAACAAGAAAAAAGCAAAAAATGCAATTGTTTGGCTTCTTATGACAGAAAATTCCTACAGCGTATTGGAGCTTAAATAAGTTTAGGGTATCTACAGCTATGTGACCACTCAGTAAGAAAATTAAATTTAACAACTCTATTTTAGTTTTTCCAGGAAATAGTGGTCACATTAACAGGGTTTTGTAAAAATGCGGGACTCATATGGGACCTATTTATGACCGAAGCTGCCGATAACAACATTGAGACATTGTAGACTAATCGTAAGGAGTCTGCAAATATTCGAAACTTCCGAATTAGGAATCGATTAGTGTCCTATTCTATTCGCTTTTCGAATGAAATGGTCCCTATTTGTAAATGTTAACGTTTTTTCTAATACTTCCTAACATTTCAGAACGAACGTCAAGTGAAACTAATGAAGCCTAAAAGTGCAAGAGAAGTGCACTTTTAGTGTTCACCCAGCGGTGATAGTGTTCACCCCAGCGGTGATAGCACGGGCATGAAACATTATAACTTGCGTATTGAACGAGGCAACGTCACTTAGGTATGGGGGCCTCACAGACTATGCAGCAGTCACTCGAGCTTACTCAATATTCCTCATGATATGCATGCCATGAAACTGTTTGGTTTACACTTATTGCTCCATTTGCGCTTTTAGTGCACAACGCATCATAACTTGCTATGTATTGGCTGAAAGTTCCTGACTTCATTTTATATTAACTCTGATAAGTGTTCTTGATTTGGCGGAAACAATTCAACATATTATTTGACTCGCATCTGGCTTTATTCGAATTATGCTTTTCTGCACTAACCCATGGTCCGATGTTAATGAATTGTGTATCATTTGAAGGAGATATTAAAGTTTTGACCATGGCTGAATGGAAATTGTGGTTGACAACATTTATATATTTAGAAAACATGTCGACAGATAGAAAAATAGAAATATGCGTTATTGAAATCCCTTTATTTGCACCAATAACAGATCCCTTAGTTTGGTGAAGCATACCAGTTAGAACATCCAAGGCAGACAAATGCGGTACACTATTGTTATGTTACGTGCTCATAAGACTGTTGCAAAAACAATACTAGCAAATTAGTGGTGTGCCAAAGGACCATGTACATGACATCAATTTTGTTTGTTCCAATGTACTATTACAAGTAATTGACAGAATTGCGACATCATTTAAGATTGCTTAGATACGGATTTGTAAACCCCATTCTTTATTTTCTGATGAGTTGTGAAATTTGATAATTTTTCCATAAAGACCAATGCCTAACTCGCCAATCCGCTCCAACAATCACTATATCTAAACATGTTTCTTTCGTATAAAAGAAATGTGACCAAATTTCATGCAGTTGTTGCTGAGAAATAATTCACCGATTATTACCATACTCTCTGTAATGCGATATTTCAGTGCAGCTCTTTGCGTGTTCTGAATTCACGTACATTGAAGCAACAGATTTGACAGAGATGTGTGCATGTAAAGTAAGATGCTACTGTGACTGTGTGCTTTCCACACGTACTCATTCTTCAAGACGAACGCCTGTCCCCGTCCTTGATGGTCGTGAACGAAGCCTTGTGGTTGCAGAAATGGCCGGATGTATGTTCGGCTTCACCGCTTAGCTTCTCAGTCGGCGGCGTCCCCCTCTGAGTTCTGGCGTCGGCGTCTCTGAGCTTCTTCTCCTGCTTGTTTATCAGCAGCAGCATACAAACCACTCCCATAGGTTGCGTGGGTCATTGTTCAGAACGAATGCATGAACACGGGCTTACACGGAGCGCAGGTCTAGCGGCGGTGGCGGCGCAGATCTGCGAAGTACGGCGAAGTAGCACGCACCCTATGGGTTGGTGGACGCGCTCTGCGAATGGCTTAGTAATGACGTCATCGGCGATCGCACGATGGCGCACGCTACGTTTCCGCCACCTAGTAGAGGGTCGCCGCCATGAAGCACGTCTCGTGTTGCACTCCACTTTCCTGCTGCTTCCGCCGTACCCTATTCCTACGCGTTACTTGTCACCCTATCTTCTCTATAGCCGTCTTTCATCCTCCTCTGCGCTCGTATTAGTCGGTGAATTTTCTCCTTTCCCCGTCAGAGCTAGCGCCGCCGCTACCGCGGATGGATAGATGGATGGATGCTTTAAGCGTCCGCTTTGAAATGGGGCTGTGGGTTGTGCCACCAAGCAGTTGTTATCATATTGCCGAATGTCCTCCCTATCTTTAAATACAAATCAAAAGTAGAAAATAAACAAGAATAGTTGCTCTAAACAAACTTTCTGAACCCCTGTTGGGACGTTTCTTGCTCGTCTTCGTTGTTCGCCATTTCCCTACTTTTCATCCACCAATCTTCCATTCGACTCTCAGTAATCACGGATGTTGACGTGCTTAATTTGCGCGTGCTCTCGCTGAACCTAAGAGCGTCAAGGAGGCCTGATATGCCTAAATCGAACATTGGCCAGCTATCTTCACATTCTAATAAAATATGCTTCATCGTGTCCCTATCTTTACCGCATCAAGCACATGCGTCTTCTTGCGCATTGTGTCTCGCTTTATAGGCGCGTGTACAGGGGCATCCTCATCGCACTTCGAAAACTAAAAAGCTTCCCTTTGAGTTATCACAAACTCTTTGTTTCTTGCTGAAATCAGGTTTCTTTCCATTGCCGTCCCCGTAAGATTTTCTCAGCCTCTTTTCCCATTCCTCAGGTGTAGTGTAACCAAGCAGACGCTATTCTGGTTAACCTCCCTGCCTTCTGCTTTTCTCTTTCCTCCCCCCGCTGACTTTTCGCTAGGCGTTGTTTGTTGCCAGGTGGCCCACTACATCAGTCAGTGGAGAACGCGCAGAGGCGAGCGCCATGTGGTGGTGCTGCAAGGAACCCAGCGGCGCTCCCGACGCGCGCGTCTCGCTGTGATTGGTTCGGTGGCCTCGATCGTTTTGGCAGTCTTGCATCCTCCGCTGCGCTGCTCGTTCTCTCGGTTACGCCGACGGTGAGGACGACACTGAATGCAGGAGCGGGAGCCTAAGGGCTGTGCTCTAAAATGGTTTATCCTATCCCATGTATTTAGATAGGAGACCCCGAGCTGAAGCTCTCTCAAGTGTACGCACCTTTTCGACCTGAGCACTCTGGGCGTCGCCATAATGCTCTCTCAGCTGTACTAATTTTACACGAACCCCCGCGTAGGGTATTGAGGACGCTGCTGTGCATGCGGTAGCGCTTCCGTGCCACAGTCCACAGAGGAGGTTCTAGCTGTCCTCCATGGAAAGGTCTATAGTTGACAAGACACCACTAACTGTGTTAAGTTTCCCTGGTGCTGCTGTTATGATTAATTTACAACTGAATAATAGGGGGAAAAAACGACGCAACATCAGTAGCCTCAACGTTGTAAATGGAATGAAATTAATAGGAAGAAGTAGGGGTATGTGGTGCCAGCACATACAAAACTGTTGATCATGGGTGAGGGAGGGGCGCTGCTAAGGTGGACTCATGTTCAAAGGAGCCGACCGCACCGGACACAGTGCCGTCTGAACTTACATTCATTTATTCGTTTAGTGGTGTGCAGCATGGCCCGACATAAGCTTAAACCTAGGCCCCTCGCATCTCGAAAGCACACATATGTCTATGTGGAATAACGCAAACTCAATGAAAATTAAATTTCATAAATTGCGTAAACAGATTTCCACGCATTCGTTTGATTCGTAGAAGCTCGAGTCACTGGAAATCGATAGGAGCGTTCATTGACAATTGGGCCATTTCAACGCAGTATCCACAACGTACGCAGTCTGCAAAAGCCTCCGTGCCTGCTCTGGCTAATCTGCAATTATAATCTGCGAATATATTTAGAATTACGTGTAACTGCAACGTTCGATAACACAGCTGAATGTTATTTGATTTACTTCATGTCCTTTAATGTAACGTTTCCGTGTAGTGGGAAAAAGGTTTAGCAGAACCCTTTCGGCAATGAATATAAACGTTAATGCGATTAGTATTGAAATAATGTAGCGGCACAATAGATTGCCGTTACCTCAACGTATCCTGTCTGAGACGTGTGCCATGCCAGGCTCCTCCCCCAATGTTCCTACAGGGCGTGCTGCTCCACCTACCAACTCTGCTACGAAAACCGCGCGTCGTGCTGGTTTACATCAAGATTCAGACAAGCCTTTTTCATATGCATGACCTAGGTTCGATTCCGCCCCGCACCGGAGAATTTCTAAAAAAATCTTTTCGTGATGGAATAGGCAGCACATACCCTGTCCTCAAGTTGGTGTGAAATACATTAAATGAAGAGCACGACATACAATGCAGCACATGCCACGTGAACAATTTCGAGTGAAATTGGTTCTTTGAAGTGTGTCACATATCTAGTGGCACATACCGGCCCAAATTGACGTAAGAGAGGTTCATGGAACAGCGGCACATAGCCAGGGTTATGCAACCAGTAAGCCAAGTTTGACCGACGGTTGCTTTCGAACCTGGTTAACTCAGAACAGCAGTGGAATGCCCCACCCATTGGGCCAAGGAGGTACCAATTGATCCAAGGGGACGTAAAGGAGGTCAAATATTTAAAAACTAACATGCAGGCAGGAAAACATAGCGCAAGCTGCGTAAGGTTCTTTCCAAAATACTCATCGCATTATCATTTGTTTAAAGCACTGCTGGTGAAATGTTTGCGTTTAATAGGCACAGACAGACGGTGATGTGATGTGGAGGTGGGGACTTCTTTAAAAACGTGCAGATAAGCCTCGAAAAGATGTTCTCCTTGTCGTCCTAGTTGCAGTCTGCGCCATGGTGTCTGTTCAGCGATGAAGGGCTTCTTGAATTTGGCTTTGCACGTCTTGTCGGAGGTCGGATGTTCCTCGCCGCATAACTAACATTAGACTGGCACCTATGGTCTTTATCTGGGTTTGGTGTTCCCCTTCTCACACAAATATTGTTGTCGGGTTTGGGACACACATTTCGTCTGTGTGCAAGTCTGTTGCATTTGTGTCGGAAATACACTTGTTTACTGTAAAGGGATCATCGGAGTAGCCCTACTGTGTATCGGACGTACGTGGGCACTTTGTGTCCTTCAAGGACCATAGTCACTGTTTTAGTATTGCTGAGTGTCTTTGCTGCTATCGCCCGTTGGGGTTTTACTCGTAACCACCGCTGCTCTGATGTCTCTTGGGCGCTCGTCGAGTGGATTACTCTGATGACTTCTTTGGCCGTCATGTCAGGCTATGTCTCACAAGCATTGGTCTTGTAAAACTTGTTTTGAATCATGATACATACTACTTATTGATGTTTGTTTGCATGCTCTTGGTCAGATGTATTGACGATCAGGACATATTGATAATTGTTGGGGCAGACGATATCCTCCTCGTTTTCGTCTCGAGGGATGCCTGCCGCAGGATGCACCGACGCTGTTAGGTGAACTATACTGGGCTCGCATAGTTTGAGTCCTCCACGCGGTTGTCCGATCGCAGTCTCGTGATCCTCTCTTTGAAAATGTGGCATTCTGTTTGCCTTGCGTATTTGCTCTAGCCTGCCTTTCCTCGGGTTATGGTTGCGCTTGTCGAGCCGCGACGGCGACAAGGTGCTCACGCGATGTTGTGAGGTTTGCCGGTTTGATCTTCTGTACCTCTCCTCCTTCTATACCTTAATTATATCCATTTCTTTCTGCGATATGCTGCCCCCCTCTACGGTGACTTCCGTCATTGAGAAAGTGATCGGCAATTGTTGAGGAAGCCGGCTCCGGTGACGGCCTCGCCGCTCTCCGGCCACGATGTCCGGCCAAAACATTGTCGTAGAGGCTCGAAAAATGGTAATCCCAACTAGTTTTCGGCATCCACTTGTTCCTGAGAACGAGCGAAGTCCGTTGGTGTGCAATGTCTGGTGGTGTATTGGTGATTTTCGCTACAAAAACATTCGTGGAATACCGAGCTGACGTGAGGTGCATCTGCTCCCTCCGGCTTATTCTCCCCACGTGGTATCAGCCAAATTATTTTTCCTCAATTACTCGAAAACCAACTACGCATATTCAATGGTTTCATCACTTTACAAAATTGTACCTTCACATGCACGTACAAACCTACATACTGTCGTCACTGGCGCAAAATCTACCCTGCTGCTGCTAACACGTGTAACTTGAGAACATCCGTGCTATCTCTGATTTGCTTGCAGCCTTCGTCGGTATATATATTAGTCATTAGGGAGAACCTTAACAGCAAATTCTAAATCTATCATAATTAATACTCCTTGTTGATTGTTAAGCGAGCAGCGCTATTCGGTGTAAATCTATGCCTGAAACTGGTGCTGCTTTAATGATTAAAGATTTTTAATGGGCTCAAAGAGATGTAGGCGTGATTCGAGGTAAGAACTCGTTTTTGCGGTTTCTATTGGAGCGAGCGGATAGGGCCGACGGGAGAGCAGCGCGCCTTCAAGGGAGTTTCGTAATCGTCTTCATGGGGTATGGGTGTCCTCGGTATGAAGACAGCCAGGAACTAAAGCAACGTCGCCGTCCCGAACTTTTCATTAGGAGCGGTTTTTTTTTCAGGCTATTTATTATTCAGCTGTTCGGGTTGATCGCGAAAAGTTTGTGAAAGAGCCTTTTTATAGATCCAACTGTGTTGATCATGATGTTAAGGTCAGGGAATTTGCGACAAAAACTGAATTGCTTAGAATGTCTTTCTTTCTTAAAATCACTAGGGAATGGAATAGACAGCCGAGCGATGTTGTGAGGGTTGAATAAAATGATGCTTTCTTTTTGATGTTCTAGATTGTAGATGTGCATTGCTAAGGGCTTTGCGTTTTTTCGTTTTTTTCTTATGACATATAACATTGTGCAGTAGCAGAGGTGTCACGCGTACTTCTTCTTGTACCCCCCCCCCCCCCCTCGCACTGTTGTGCCTTGGCGCTGTGGGTTCTTTAATAAATGAAAAAAATGAATGCATAAATAAATAAATAATAGTCAATGCTCACACAGTAAATGTTAATTTGCCTAAGCTCACTCGAACAGACTACTGCTTTGTGTGGTATTTTAGCCGGCAGTCAAAACTTTTCTTTCTGCCGCTCCACTTTACCGATTTCATGTTGAAGACCAACTAGTAAATGGTACGGCTACCGAAGTCAACGCTGATGGCTGCACATATTGCTAGTGTTAAATAAAGAGGAAATAAATCCAGATCACATTACAATTAGGACTATATGATGTGTATGTTTAAGCGCTAGCTGAGGCGTTAGCTTCGCTTTCGAACTCCGATCTTGAACTCGCCGAATCGATTGAAAGTCTTAATGCGGCCCACTTGTTATCGAAGTCGAAAAGGGCGTTTGAAATGAAAATAGGCTATTTAGGAAATACATGGCCGTAAAAAGTACTTTAATGCGTTCAGCGCAATAGGAGTTATTGGTAATCAAACACGGCCTCTGCTACGCTAGCGTTCCTTCTTCAATGCCTTTTACTGCGAAGGCTTCAGCGCAATTGGGCGTGCGCACAACGCTCCGCCTTCTAAATGTCATTGTCGCACGCAGTTCAAAGTTCATTTCGGATGCTAACGTAGACACTACGACTCCCACCTTTGGTACCTACGACGCGCCAAACATAAATCAAACGCAGTATCCTTAGCGAGCCGCAGTGCGCTTAGCCAGTGGACCCGTGGCGGCACCCCGCGGCGGCCGCGGTATCTGCGACGTAATACCAAAGATAACCAAAGCTTCATATCGTCTGTCTACCAATGGGGAACCAGCGCTGGAGTTTTCACGGCGCCTGCAGCGTCGCCCTGGCGGTCAGAACGTGCACAATGCAGCCTCCCCCGCGGACAAAAATTGCGTTGCGTGCCCTGAAAGTCGAAGGAAAACAAAAGGGCGCCGACGATACTGTTGCGTATACAAGTGCCGCAACTAAGTCGGGATGAGGGAGAATGTATCCTTCTGCGTCTTTCCATCTAAACCCTACGAACAAGAACGGAGGCGGCGTTGGATCCAAGCAGTCAGGCAAGCGGAGTAAGCTCCCGTCTTGTCGCCCTGTCAAGCTGTGTCGGGCTGGTTTCTAAATCAAATTTCGCGTGTATCCTTGGTTTATTCGATAGTGAAGATGGTCAGCCATGGCAGACAGTACCAAACATCAGAATCTACAGTCGGTATTTCGTCGGAAACAAAATGAGCAATAGCATGCACCATCCGGCATATGTGCCATTTTTCCTTCGCAATGCCACCGCCAAGCCCCTTCCAACGCCACCGCACCAAGTGAACGATACGAAAGGTAAAAATTATCCATTCATTGCCAAGAATTATGTGGGAGGGAAGCTGCCTTGTAATACGAGTTCTATGCGCATAGTGTCGGCGCACGCGCGACTAAGCCACCTATGTGTTTATAAAAATGCGCATGCGAATGAATTTATGTAATTTGTTCTAAATGTAGCCAGGATGTCTAGCCAGAGAAATATGGATTATCTTCAGGCCAACTAATACTTACGAAACCATAGCGCAGCACGACCGGAGCCATAACTGCTAGATTTGCGAGGCAGGCAGCCACGCAAGCATGGCATCGATACACGAGATTAGATGATTAGATTATGGTGTTTTACGTGCCAAAACCACTTTCTGATTATGAGGCACGCCGTAGTGGAGGACTCCGGACATTTCGACCACCTGGGGTTCTTTAACGTGCACCTAAATCTAAGTACACGGGTGTTTTCGCATTTCGCCCCCATCGAAATGCGGCTGCCGTGGCCGGGATTCGATCCCGCGACCTCGTGCTCAGCAGCCTAACACCATAGCCACTGAGCAACCACGGCGGGTATCGATACACGACGCAACCGTTAAAGAAACACACGTGCTCGCCGCGACGCACTGTGAAAAATGTATAAAGCTTAAAAAGCTTCTTTCGTCATTTCTTCACTTGATGGTGCTAGCTTCTTTACAAAAACTGTCCACTTGAAGCGGCGCGAAAACGGAAACATACGAACTATAATACGGCTGCGTATGTGTGTGTGTCGTCTGGTTGTGTGGCTGGAATATGCCGCGTTTCGTCGCCAGGGCGGCGCGCAACGCACTCTTTTCGACGCGCCGCCTATCCAGCGCTGGTTCCCCATAGCGGCTAAGGGAATGACGAAATCTTGCGTCCGATGGCGAAATAGTGCGTCTAGAAGAGAGTGAGCACAGGGCCTTCTGTTGAAAAGAGCGTGTGACAGAAAGGTGAACTCGCTATCCGCATGCTTGCTCGACGTACCACGTACGACAGCAAAACGGGGCTGAGATGTTCACAGCAGCGTGTGCTACTTGGGGCCATGTTATTTCACCAAGCCCGAGGGGTGGCTCAGGGCCCCCTTAAGGTCCTGCTTCTTCGGTGGCACTGCACATAATGCTAGAATACCTTCTAGCATTCTCATTTTAACTGCTGTGCTCATATCCTATGCTTGAGCACTCGTCGGCTTTCTAAGTCTATACTGAGCAGCCGAATGTCATATCATTGCGACGGCATGACGGCGCTGTCATGACAATACAATAAGAATGGGACGATGACAGAATGGTGAGAATCGGATCGATGCTGGAATGACGGCTATGTAACGACCATAAAGGCATTACGTCACGACGATCGCATGACAGTAGCAGCGTGTGGACTACTGTATGAGGACGATGGGCTGAAAACGGTGCTCTGATCATGGGGAATGACGTAATAATGGTTACAATAGAATAAAGGAGAAAGAATCACGTCAATAGAACGACGAAAATTGTAAGACCGCAACAGTATCGCGACAATCGGATGAGCTCGGTTGCATGAGGGCGATGTTGTGAAGAAGACGGCGAGACGGAATCTGCAAACTTATAATAATGTACGTTTAGCGAAGCCATGGAAGCGGTATGACGACGACATCAGGAAAACAATGGGACGACGATGACCGTTTGATGGCGACTGAAAAACGAGGACTCTCTTACGAGGATCACGTGACGAAGACGGCGTGGCAACGATGGCACATACCCAGCGACATGAGAACATACCCAGTGGTGCATACTGAGCGGCGAATACGCAAAATAACTGTAGACTGCAATATCTCCGGAATCGGCCAATCAATGCGAAAAGCACCTATCGCGCTAAAACTGAGCAAGAAGCGCAACGAGCTATGATAGACTAACGCTTTAATAAATACGGTTACAATTCACACACGACTGTCACCAAACATACGAATAGCCGTAACGCGTCTTATATGATGCGCGCCTGTCTCGTCTTTCGTGCTTTCCTCCAAACACGCGGTGCAGTGATATCATGTAAGCATGGTCGTAAACTTTAAGATAAACAATCTATTGCCGAAATAATATCGTATTCATGTCATCACTTTCGTTTTCTTTTGCAAACATTCCTTCGTTGTTTTACTTTCGTCATTGTTCCTCCATCTGCAATCTGTCAGCGTCATCCCGTCGTGATTGCGTAGCTATCTTTCTGTCGTCGACATGCCATCATCGTTAGCACTCGTCACTATTGAGTAGTCAGATTAGTATTATGGTCATGCTGGTAACACGCCATTGTCACTTTATCGGCATTGTGTGCTCGTCGCTATGTCGTCTTCGTCATGGCATTGTCGTCAGTGTGTTGTTATGCCATCGTCATATATTTGTGGTCGTCGTCAGGCCGTGACGTCCACCACACACGTTTCCGTCCTCATGCCATCATCGTCGTCCTTCTACCTTCGTAATGCTATCTTAATATTATGTGGTCGTCATGCTTTCGTGGAATGTCGTCATGGTCGTTCCATCATTGTCATTCTAGTGTCGCCATTCCACTGTCATCGCGCAGTTATCGTCATTCCACCTTCGTCATAGCATCGTTGTTAATATGTCATCGTCACGCATTCGTCATTGTTCGCATTCTTTCAATCGTGGTCGTTCCAGTGTCGTAATCTAACTGTGAGCACGCCGTCATCATCATTCAGTCGTAGTCGTCGCTCAATTATTGTGATACGTGGGATCCGCATTTTCGAGCACCAGAAGTTTAGACTGAGCTAAGCGCTTACTAAAAAGAAGGAGTCTAATTTTCATAGTCTGTGCCATACTGGCAAATGGTTGCAAAATAAAGCAGCGTTTTTCAAGATCATTCCAACGAAACATTGTCTAAGCAAATTGCCATAGTGCGAGGGATTCCCAATTCCCATTTTTTTTCGGATATACGATGCCAGGGATCGGCCCATATTGTAGGGGGGATGGCTGTATAGCTGGAAAGAAAACTGATCCAAATATGCCACGAATGTTATTTGTATTAAAAGGCAGCTTTCGTAGGAGCTCAGAAGCAGTCGTATGGCCAGGTAATCAGTGGGACATCAGAATTTAAACTAAATTATGGGGTTTTACGTGACGAAACCACTTTCTCATTATGATGCACGCCGTAGTGGAGGACTCCGAAAATTTCGAGCACCTGGGGTTCTTTAACGCGCACCTGAATCTAAGTACGCGGGTGTTTTTGCATTCCGCCCCCTTCGAAATGCTGCAGCCATGGCGTGAATTCGATCCCGCGACCTCGTGCTCAGCCACCCAACACCATAGCCCCTGAGCAACCACGGCAGGTTGTGAGACATCAACCTAGGACAGACAACAATCGGACTAGTTATACTTCCTATCATGATTTCGCCCAAAGACTCACCATGTACATCCTCACCATGTACATCATAAAGAGCAGTCGGCATAAAGAGTACCCCTGCCTAAGTCCCTTGTTGATGTCAACCATTCTCTTCGCTCCTCATCCCTTCCAATTAAACGCAAACTGTATTTTCTAGGTAAATCTCTCAAAAGCTGTAAACAATCGTCACCTAAACCAGTCTACGTTGTCATAGCCTCCTGTAATTACAAAAAAAACATCCACATATAATTGTCTGCTTTCTACTTTTGATATTTATATACACTGAGTAAGAACAAATAAGTTATCATCCAAACGCCCACCTGTTCTCAAGCCATTCTGAAGTACCCCCAAAATGCCATAATTCTCTGCCCAAGCTTGCAGCTTTAATTTGATTTCCTACTTTGCTAGCCTGTATATTACCGGTGTAATGGTCAATAGTAAATACGAGTGAATTCTATCTTTCTTCCCCTTACCTTTATAAATTACATTTTTCGACTTTGTCGCCAACTGCCTGGTAATTGGCGATCTTTTAAAGTTTTTTTCCACTGCTTTCACCAGAGCTTCCTTACTTGTTGGTCTTGTTCATTTATCAGTCTAACGAGAACCTCGTCTAGCCCTGTGGCTGTTCGCTTAGGAAATTTCTCTTCGGCCTCCTTACAGTTGAAATTTGTCAGCACCAGCTACTTTTCCACCTGGGTTTCTTCACGGTAGCCTTTTTTTACAGCTTCGTCATTGCCTTGGGAATATACGGCTGTTATTTTTCGAATGTAATTTACTGCCGCTTCACGTTCCAGTTTGTTTCCATCTTCTTCTAGGATGTGTTGTTGTATAGTTATCGACTTCCTGGCTAATAATTTTATGTGGTTCCAATATATTCAATGTGCGGCCTTCTTTTTCTCACGTATATCTAAGAACCAACGTTCACTTCAGCCTTTTATTTTTGCTTGCGCCATTATTTCAACGACAGAATTTTTCTCCCGGTATATTTCCCACTTACTGGCTACTTCATCCTGCGGCAACTGCGCCTTCTTTGCATGCCTGTGCTCTCGGGATGCTTTCTGTCGTTCGGCGATCGCTTCTGGTATCGCCCTGTTCCACCAGCCTTTCGGTTCCTTGTTTCCTTTCCAATGATCATGTTGTTTCTCTTTCCGTATTTCTGTGGTTATTACAGTTAGAAGCTCACTATATTCCCACGCTTTACTTGGCCATTTGCCAAGTTCTTCCTCGACTCTAGTGACTATATTTGTTATTTTTCAGCGTTCAAATTTAGACTGGCCGTTTTGCACTCCTTGCTCTATTTCCCAACTACATATCCCATTTACAAAATGATGTTTTTATGGTCACTCCATATGCTGCTATACCCTTCCTCATCAATGACCATTTCTTTCAACTTATCATGAATTCCTTCCGTCATCAGACAGTAATCAATAGTTGATTGTCCCTTTCAAACTTCCCACGTGATCTGCCCTTCACACTTAGGCCCTGTATTCAAGATAACGAGGTTATGCTGCTCACAAAGGTCTAGCATTGACTTCCCGTTGTTGTCGGTACAGTCATCTAAATCCTGTATGTGGGCACTCATGTCATCTACGAGGATAATTTCAGCATCATTCCCGAAACCCTTCATATCATATTTTATACATTCCACTAACTATTTATTATTCTCTGTGCAATTATTTCCGATCCGCAAATACGTAACGCCCAGCCAAGTTTTTTTCCCCACTCATTGTACCTAATAACCAAAGATCCTCTTGACATTTTGAATTTACGCTTTTCCACTTGGCTCCCTGATTAATGTGCATTCCGACTCCCCCTGCTTTTCTTTCCTACTTAGTTCTGTTGCACCCTTCCCAAACATAATTCTCAATCACTGGCGGCTCTTCCGAGTCTCTAAGGTGCATTTCTGTAACCGCATACACCCCTATTTGTTCTCTATTTAACTGCTTCTCAATCTCTGCCCACTTTTCCTTTCTTCTGCCGCCCTGCATGTTTATGTAGCCTATTGCATGGCGAGCTCTCTTTCTGCTTTCCTACTTTTTCTTTTATTGACGGCGATGCTATACTGATGTTCCCTGAGGGGACCTTCCCTTACAAAAATGCCTATTAACATTATTTAGAATCTCTACCAACGTTCTATTTATTTTACTGACAGTCTATATACATTTGCATTCTAGTAACATTTGTTGATGCACTGTCAAAATGCTTCTTTCTTACTTTTGTACAAAGAATGTTTTAAGTACACCGTTAAAAGACTTCCTTCTTACTTCCGTATGGAGAGTATTTTCAATTTACCGTTAAAAGACTTCCTTCTTACTTTTGTATAAAGGATATTTTAAGCACACCGTTAAAAGACTTACTTCTTACTTTTGTATAAGGAATATTTTAAGTAGACCGTTAAAAGACTTCCTTGTTACTTTTGTATAAACAATATTTTATATACATCGTTAAAAGACTTCCGTCTTATTTTCTATATAGAATATTTTAAGTACACCGTTAAAAGATTCCTTCCTACTTTTGTATAAAGGATATTTTAAATACACCATTAATAGAATCCTTCTTACTTTTGCTTAAAGAATATTTTTAATACACCTTTAAAAGGCTTCCTTCTGACTTTTGTATGAAGAATATTTTAAATGCGACGTAAAAAGACTTCCTTCTTACTTTTGCACATAGAATATTTGAAGTACCCCGTCAACATGTCTTCTTCTAGCTTTTGTCCATATAACAGCTTTAGTACTCCGTCAAAAGTCTCGTTACTTTTGTGTAAAGAATGTTTTACTCTACATCATCAAACAATTTTTTTTTCTGTAGGACATGTACACTCAGTACGTCCACAGCTCGTACTGCTCTCCGAAAAATATTTAGAATGGGAAGTAATTTGAGAATTTTTGATACATTGTTTTTACACACTATAATGCCGATATATGAGATACTCAGGAATCAAGCTCTTTGTTTTAAATCACAGTTCCAATCCAAGTCGCTAGCGAATTGTTGACGGAGGGCTACTAAAACGTGTAAAGAAATATGTTCGTAAACTGTTAGAACTAATCTTTTTAAAGGTTCTGCTTTACTACGTGAGCGTGCGGTGACGTCAGCACACTTCGAGAAAATTTCCTTGGGCTACACCACCTGACCGGTGTTGTAGCGGAGTAATGTGCAGGCCGCGCACCAGTTGCACAGATTTATCGCGGCCTTGCGGCTGGTTAATGAAAGGCCGATTTACGCTTGAGCCGTGACGCGTGTGGTCGTGCGGAAAACTCTACATTTCGCACACGGGTTCACAAATTTTGGTATACACTGGGCTCGCACATGCAGTGTAAGCCGAAATGTGTGTACCATTCTGCGAAATGTGCAAATTTTCACCCGACCACATGCGTCCGGGCAGGCGGGTGGTGTGGCGCGGGGCTCGAGCGTAAATGGCCCTTACCATACACTGCTGTTGCAAGGCCACCAATTAGCTTTGAAACGAGATAATCAGGTCAGTGCACTCCGCGATATAAATAATACGCCCTAAGCTGGACCGTGTCTGCATGAAAGTGTCATGACATTTGTTAAAAAGAACAAAACCAGGCGAAACTCGGGGCAAAACTGCGCTGGAGCGTTGCCGCTGAAATGTCGAAAAGGCTGCAAAATACAGCTGCTGCTGGGTGAGAGGGAGTATTGACCTGAGAAGCGCACAGGTCGAACAGAAAGAAAAGCTGAACTCTTTGCAAGTAACACCTTTCAGTGAAAAAAAGAATGAAATTACCCTTACTGTGTAAAAGTATAGCTTTGTACGCGTCCCTATTCACACGCTTTCGTCCCTGCCTCCTACCGACGGCTTCTGCACATTAAAGGAAACTAATAGGACGTTGCATCAAAGCGATGGCAAAGTAACTATGTCAACTGATATGCTTTACGGCGATGGTAGCTTGCTGTGTGTGAAAACAAATTGAAAAAAAAAAGTAACTATGCACTCTTAATATACAATGATTTCTCTTCATAACACGGCGACAAAATTCTGAGGTCCGAGAAGGGGTCGTCATGACATCCGCAATAAGGCATTCCGGATACCAAGAGCCAGGATATTAAAGGCCATGCATTTGCCGTGCTTCGGGCGTCTGAAAACAACGCTTTAGACGTGTATATTACTATAAATATACTACTACAATAAGCTTCAACATTATATTGCGCTGGGCGCCATGGAGCAAAGTTTCGTCTTTGAAAGCGGCAAGTGCTGAAGATGTTATTGCGCAAAATAGAATAACCACCTCATTTACCCTATATGATTTTTTTTATGTTTATTTTTTATGTTTATGGAAAGATCAAGCTATACAGACCCTAAACGCACAACAAAATTGAGCCGCTAGTCTTGTGAGGTTTTTTTGTTTTCAACCACGGCCATGAGGTACATTCCTCCCTCTAGTGCAGTTCCCAGAAAGGGGTGCGCACACAAAGGCCAGCCACAGCTTTCACCGAGAGGCGATGAATGTCTATGTGTCAGTTCACCATCGCAAGGGGGTGGGGGTGGCATGGTTCGGCGTAAAGAGGGGCTTTAGTTCCGCGGCGGTGAAGGCAAAGCGTGCGGATGGAAAGAATGTCACATGCCTATCTCACGCATGCGCAATAAGTTGGCAGTGGTCTGAGTCGAGGCAAAGAGGGAGACCATCGCAATCGCCATCAGTTCCTTTGCAACACCGGAATGGTACGGCCGGAGCGATGTACTGTACGTGTTTGGTCGCGTATTGTGGCAGCAACATAACTATTTTCCTGCTGTTTATGCTTATGCTGTGTTGTGGCTAATTCATCGATGCAAGCCGACCAGCAACGTGTTTGCGAAGCCCACAGTGCTTCTTCGTTCCGTGATGTGAACGTTTCTACAACTTCTCTGCCAGCTAGAATTCAGTGTCCTGTGAAGTGATTTAATATTGACACTATCCGTGTTTTAAACTGCCCACTGCACAAATAGCGAACAGCTGTCCTTCAAGACAGCACTGCGCCGAAGTTTTGTGTGTCTCCAAATTATAATAAAAGGTATGTTATTTTCCATCATTTTTCATAAACATATTATTTTGATGTTATTTTAATTTCAGTTTCTTATGCCGCATTTTGGCACGTCATTATAGCGCGAACTGTAAGGGCGTGCAATGTTTTGAGAACGATTTTCTTACATACTCGAATTATGCCGCATCATTCGGTTCGCTTGAGATTGCTATAAAAACGGAGCGTACAAATACTTCGTTTTCACAGCGCTCGCAATGACTTAATATCTAGTAAATATTGTGTGATCCAGAACTCATTCTTTGTTCTTTCGTACTTTGGCTGTGCAGGATGACAGGTAGGGAAATATTGAGAGTATAGTTTCACGGTTCACAATGACATGTGTTTCAGTGAACCGGTTCACAATGACATAGGTTGCACTGGTTAGACAAGTGCGAATGTAAAAAGGAAATCATTAGCACTTGTCTAACCAATGCAACCTATGTCATTGTGAACCGATATTTTCTGACACAGATATTTTATTTACGAGTAAAAATAAACGAACACGTAAAATTGCAGAAGCGTTCCATATAATATGGCGTGCTTAAAGATGCATCAGTTAGCCATTGGTCGCTATCACTGACAAAGAATTTGTATTATTGAATAATGCTCCAAACTCAACAATCGGTTTATATAATAATGAATAACACGTTTTGCACATGCTCGGTGTAGCTAGCTGGCCTGTGTCTTTCCAAAAATAAGCATTAATGAGTAAGCGCTCGCGTGTGCACCTGCTTTGAGTCCGCGTCTATTGTGCGCGCTACCATTTTCACCATGAATTTGAAATTCACTTTTTGAGTGAGTAAAATATTTACGCAGATAAATGGTTCAGAAAACATTTCGGCAAACTGAAATTATTCAGGCCACAACATTGAGGGCTATAACAATAGTTTTAGACTGTTCCCTTCTTTGCGGAAACGAGCTTGCACGCTTTCCTCATTTTAATAACACGTACCAAGTCCAACGCAGCAAAGGATATACATTGCAAAATGTGCCGCATCCTTGCCATTTCCGCAGCCAGTAAACAGGGATGACGGTTACTATTTTAGCGTTCATGTGAACTTGCATGTGAACCTTGTTAAAAAGCTGTTCTATATATGTGATGTGCTAACCTGAACATGATGTTAACACACCATCTTGTTTCTGTGCAGGGTTCACTTTGCAAACATTCTGAGAGACATCAGCCGTGAATATAAAGAATACGATATAATCGATGCTTGCTAGTGATTATGCAACAGCTGCCATACCGTAATCAATTAGGTCATTATGTATTTATTATTTTTAATAATTTCTCTATTCTCTCACAATTCTGTGTAAATATTTTTGTGTGAATAAACTTCTTTTAGTGGAAAGTTACATCTGTTTCCCATGTACATGCACCTTCTAGGTTGCATACTGCCTTTTACCAACATGTTCGCACATACTGACAAATTTTTACACTATGCTACTAAGCCGTATGTGGGACAAATGTTACTAGGGGGATAGTAAGACGTCAGTAGCAAGTATATAAGTGCATGCAAGTAAAATATTGCCAAAGTGTTAGTACGGAGCCTAAAGACTTGCGTTGCTTGACGGTTACTAGAATGCTTGCTGATCATATATGAACAAGCTTCAATTGAAGTACGGTGGCCAATTCTTGATAGGATGCTACTAGGGTGTATAAAGAGTAAATAGGTGATTGATAGGAAGTTGGCAACACGTTTACAAACATTGTTTAATTGGAAGAATATTAATATGGTGTATAAAGAAGGCCTATTAATAGGGGACTGGTAGGAAGTTGGCAGAACGTTTACAAACATTCTTCAATTCGAAGAATGTTAATAGGTGGTTGGTAGGAAGTTCGCAGAAAATATATGAACATTCTTCTTTTGAAAGAATGTTACTCGGGTGTATAAAGACAAATGACCATATGAAAGCGGTAGGAAGTTTAAAGACATCTTATGAACACGTTTCTATAGGGAGTTGGTGGCCAATTGTTTCTAGGGTGGTACTAGAGCGTTGTTAGGATGTATAAAGACAGTTGGTGGGATTTCAATTGACTGTTGGTAGGTTCTAGTAACAATAGTCTAAAGACAGTCTAAAAAAATGTTGCTAGAAATTTTTATACGGGTTCTTCATTACGACCTACTCAGGCCTCCTGAGCGCCCGTGGGCCCCCGAAAAAAGCAACAGCGCGACCAGCGAGTCGCCAGCCCTTTTCTCGTGCAAGCCTGTAATTGAAGTGTATCCCGTCTCGTTTGAAACCACCACACCTTCTCACGTCCCTGTTTACTTCGACAACCTCGAAGCCTTTCTCTCGGCTCATTTTCCATATCGCCTCATTAGCAGCCACTATGGCTCTTTGTACATGACTGTCATATACAGGCACCTCCATCACCGTGCAGGGATGTGCGTTAGTGAGAGCCATCTAGTGATACTGCTAGGAACCCAGTGAAACGCGTGCTTCACGAAGTATGGCTGGGTGGGCTCATTCGTTCTTACATCTTTTATACTCCGAGTTCGTTCGCTCACGCTGACGCCGATGCTTAATGCAGGAATGTGTGCAAAGGAGCGGCGCTCTAAAACTATTACTATTTTCCAATATAGTTAGGATCTCCCGAGCTAGAGTTTTCCCAAGTCTAGGCACCTTTTCAACTTGAGCACTGTGGGCTTCGTCAAAATGCTCTCAGGGCTGTGCTTCCTTCGCGTGAACCCCGCTTCAAAACTGTTAAGGACGCTGCCTCGCATGCCGTCGCACTTCCGCGCCACAGCCGAGAGAGGAGGTTCTCGCTGTCCTCGATAAAGACGTCTATACGTGACAAAAGAGCGCCTACTGGGCCAAGTTTCCCTGGTGCATTTCGTGTGATTCACTTAATAATCAATAATGGGGTGAAAGAAAGGATCCAAGATCAGTGGCGAGAACGTTGTAAGTGGGCTGAAGCGAATAGGGAAAAGCGGAGATGCGTGGTAGGAGCACAAACAGCATTATCGCGCCAAACACAGTGCCATCTGAAGTTGTATTCACTCAACAATTTTGTGGCGCACAATATGGGCAAGATAAATTTACTTAAACCTAGGCGCTTCGCACCTGGAAAGCACACAGACCTTTAGTTGGATAAGCGCAAACTCAAACACATCTCTCATTTGTATATACAGAGATTGCTGCACGCATTAAACTCGTTGAAACTTGTGTTCAGTTCATGGTACTTTGGCCAATGTGATCGTTCATCTGTAGAGTGTCTCAATGGAGCCAATTTTACATTAGAGCTGCTAAATACACAATCTCGAAGAGCCCCGGTGCATGCTCAAGATAACTAGCAGTTGACGTCAGCTTATGTACTTAGCATTTGGGGTAACCATAACGTTGAACAGGGAGATTTAAGATAAATACACATTCTTCGCATTCTTTAAGTTAACGCCATAAGGAAATGTGTAAGAAATTCTAGCAGGACACCATGCCACGATCAGTATTAAGTTGAACGACTTGTTGTTGGGCTTGGTGTTTCCCTAAGCACATGTTGCAGCGCAAAGGCAAAATCATAGTTTCCTACAATAATTACTAGAGGGAACTCTGGCGCTAGTGTCTACGGGACTTGCAACGAGAACGGATGTACCAACATGGGAATTATGGGAAGTACATGGATTTGCCTAAACTTGGTCTTTTAAACGGCCTTGTGACTTTGTAAAGTAGTCATTTTCAACAATGTACTGCGTAATAAACAATTAAATAAACATCATTAAAATCTTCCGACGGCACGATTCGAACACTGGAACTCCAGAACAGAAGCCTGATATTGAAACCATTAAGCCTCGGACGCATGTAACGACAAGCGAGTGCAACGCCCTTATGAATTTAACGTGGGCATGCCAGTGCCTTGAGACGCTTGGCGCGTTTCGATTTGGCCACCTGGACAAGCTCAATCGTTGCAATTAATAACAATTGTGCGTGTTGGCGGCTTCTTCCGCCCTTCGAAGAGTATAGATTGCGTTGAAATTTACAACCAAAAGATTTCTATAGCGTAATACACAAAGCCACAAGAACGTCTGAATCCACAAGCACGAAGATCAGACGTATCCATGTACTTCCAATCATTCCCATGGTGGTACGACTGCAGCGCCACAGTTTCCTCTAGTAATTATTGTAAGAAACTCTATGGGCAAAATTACAAAGACGCACAGACACACGTCACAAGTCCCATCGATGAAATATAACGATGAATGTTTACTCGAAGGCAACGAACACTGAAAAGTAATGTAGCAACAGAACATATTGCCACTCCTAAACACCATAGCCGCTAAGGCAACACGCCGGCTGACTGGAGATTATTGCCGCTATCATGCGCTCGAATGGGAAAAAAAAACGGCAATGACTCCAGTAATGCTTTGTGCGGTACTGCTTTCGTTCTTCCGTTCTTCGCGAAACGGTGAAGTTCCCCAGATGATGATAGCCAGCCATCATCAAACGTAGACAGAAGGCAGGTGGACAAGACATGCTTACAGGTAACCGCTTACGCATAAATACATAAGAGATAAAGAAGGCGAATGTAACTGTTTAGCTATCCTAATGACTGTTAGATCCAAGAATACAAAGCCCTGCTGATCGATCGGCAATTCTCATTTTAGCCATGTCTAATAAATGTCATTTTAATTAATATACGTCCAATAACCAAAGAATGAATAATGGCAGCGCCATTGGCCCGCTCCACAGACATAATTATCAATATGAGCAAAATCTATGGGGAAGGGCCTACTCTGAAAATCAGAAAAAAAATCAGAAATCAAAACTATTATCTTCTTCTACAACCACGCTTCCCTTTTGGTCCTCACGTCCCGGCATCGGTGAGAAACGCTACACACACGCAATATACTGCTAGGAAATTCTGAACTTCTGCAGCGTCCCTTGTCAGCAAATAGTTTGGGGTACGGCGTCGCCACCCCGCAAACACCAGTCTCATGGGGGCTTTGTTTGAGGGGGACCAATGACGACTGTCGGTCGGCGGAGTCCGAACTCGGTGTCTTGGAGGCCGCGTTCTCCAAATCCTTCCTTTACGTCCGCACCAAACGTACGAGGCCTGAACACAACGCAAGCTTTCCGAGCACAAAAAAAAAAGAGAGATCCGACGTTTCCCGCTGTGACGCGCAGGACAGTGAACCCCTACTTCGTATACATAACACTTGGTACCGGCGAAGAAGTGGCTCTTTTGTGGAACCCCGTTTTCTACTGCTCTCATTTTGCGAGTATTTTTGCGTGTTTTCGGGAGGCGCCGCTTCCGAGACCTTCGGCGATGGAAGCGGAGTCAGCTAGACGTCCGGAGGAGACAGACGTCACAGCGTCGAGCGCTCCGAGGAAGCGCAATCACCTGATGAGCGACACAGGCAGCGAGGACACCTTGCTGTACTACTCTGCTTCAGAAGAAGATCTGTCGGATGACGGTGACTACTTGACAGTTGTGAGGCAGAAAGGAAAGAGGAGAATCGTCACTGCATCCTCGTCTTCAACAAGGACGACGGCGGCAGCAAAGGCCCATGACACGGCTCATACCATCCTCTTCTTGCCCGAGACGCCGACCGACAACCTGAATCGGTTAAACAGGCAAGCCATATCTGTAACACTAGAGGCTCTGGTTCCAAATGAGATCACGGATATGAGAATTAACACCCGTAAGAACATTCTCGCGGTTGATGTCAAGAACAGAGCAACATTGGATATCTTGAGTACAGTGAAAATGCTGGGCAAGATAAATGTTCGCACCATAATACCACAGGATAGCAATACTATATCAGGTGTGATTTATGATGTCGATGAGTCAATCGACGACAACGATCTGCCTATTTTGGTCAAACCCGCCACTGCAGCTGTAACTATTATTGAAATCCGTCGCCTAGGAGATTCACGCTGCGTGAGGATAACTTTCAAGGGAGGTAGCTTGCCGTCCCACGTGAAAGTTGGATTTTTTCGTCATCCAGTGCGACCGTTCGTTCCAAGACCACTTCAGTGCCGCAATTGTTTGAAGATCGGGCATGTCAGCGGCATATGCACAAATTCGACCGTGTGCGCAAGATGTTCTGAGCAGCACAGCGCTGATGCCTGCCGTGCGACTCATTTCAAGTGCGCCAATTGCTCCGGTCCCCATGAAGCATCGTCGAGAGACTGCCCGAGACACAAGACAGAGCGGAAAGTCCTAAAACAAATGGTGAGAGACAACTCAACTCACAGAGAGGCCGCCGCCAAAGTGCGACGGCGTAGTGTCCGCCGTCACCGTAGACGATCGTCATTTACTAGAAATACTGATACCGTCGCAAGACAGACGATACTTCCTGAGGCTGGTGCTCCCAAGGCGCTCACCCACACTAACAACACGGTGTCTGATGACGCAGTGAATACCTCTACTGCAAACGACTGGCCTGCACTTCCGACATTAAGTCCTCCAGCCCAACAAAGGTCGACGGTGGACTACCGACGAACCAATGAGGGCACAGATCACGTGCGAGGTCAAGACAAGCAGGTGATCGCCATAATAAGATCTCTAATGAAAGTCATTCGCGTATTGATAAATGACATGCAGACGCCATCTGCTCGAGGTGCACTACAAGTGCTGGACGGCCTGGATCCGGTTCTTGCTGGCCTCGAGTAGCAAGCGCAATGGCTCTACCGCGTCAGCCGTTCTTCAGACAAGTCAAGGAAGCATCTCTTATGCAATGGAATGCCCGTGGCCTGAAATCCCGCAGTGATTTTCGCCATTACGTTTTCACCAATCGATTCCCCATTGTTGTCGTCTGTGAACCGAAGCTACAGAAACCCGTCCGGATCTCAGGCTATGAACCTCATGTGTCATCGACTTGTACTGACATTAGCAAAGTGATCATCTACATACGGTGTGAACTGACTTACGTTGTTCATCCAGTGCCGCCACATGACACTAATCAGTACGTGTGTTTGACCGTGAAAAAAAAAAAACTCGCGTTTACTTTAGTGGGCGCTTACCTTTCTCCATCAAGTCGTTTCGATAGGCAGAGACTGAGTGACATTATAGATGCGACACCTGGTCCATGGATTGTTGTTGGGGACTTCAACACGCATCATTCACTTTGGGGAAGCAGCAAGATAAATTCCAAAGGAAGAAACCTCGTGTCCTTTGCTTGCGATCATGAACTTTCTTGCCTAAATGATGGTAGTCCCACGTTTCTGCGCGGCTGGACGTACAGTAGTTGTTTAGATTTAGCATTTGTTTCGCGATGCCTCACTCGCTGCGTCCATTGGTTCGCAGATATAGAAACCCACGGAAGCGACCACATTCCTACCTACCTGAAGATAAAAGGCCTCACCAAATCCGTTCCATCAAATTTTAAACAAACAATAGATTGGCCCGTGTTTAAATCACTTATGGAAGACGCATGCCACGAAGGCATTTCGTCCACACTAGAATTTGAGATCGCCAAGGCTATGCAGGATGCTATGCGCTCATTTCGGCCATTAGAGAAATACACAGATTTTGATTCAGAAATACAGAGCCTCCGTGCAATCCGCCGGCGAGCAGAGCGACGGTACAGAAGGACTAAATCATTCTACGACCTTAGAGAGGCCAGACGCATTCAAAAGAAAATTCAGCGTCGCCTTGCTGTACTGCAAAATCAACGCTGGAAATCGTTTTGTGAGTCTCTCGACCCGCGTAAACCTCTGTCGGTTGTCTTGAGAACAATCCGTGGACTTCGAACAGCTCCTCAACAGCGTCGTCCATTCAAGTCTCTAGCCCTACAGCAAGGACGCCGAGAAGTCGAGGTAGCCGAAGATTACTGCGCAAGGATCGCGGGTCCGGCGCTCACCTATTCACCTTGCGCACCTACTCCCATTGTGCCCCCTTGCTCCCGAGATCCTCGTATGGACGCTGTTTTCTCCATCGAAGAACTGGAGGCCGCTCTTGCTGGGTGCAGGCGATCTTCGTCACCAGGACACGATGGCATCACGTACTCTGCGCTTGCAAACCTTGGTCAAGAGGCCAGAGATGCCCTTCTTGGCCTATACAACGCATCATGGCGTGACGGCCTGGTCCCTACAACGTGGAAATCCAGTCGGCTTGTTCCACTCCTCAAAGCTGGCAAATCTCCGTTGGAATTGTCATCTTACCGTCCAATAGCACTGGCCAGCTGTGTCGGCAAGGTAATGGAGCGAATGATCCTTACACGGTTAGAATGGTACTTGGAATATTACAACGTCTATCCAGAGGTAATGGCTGGTTTTCGACGTGGCCGCTCGTCAATAGATAGCGTTATCGACCTGGTAACATACGTACAACACCAGAAACATCTGAAACGAATCACTGCGGCCCTATTCCTTGATGTTAAAGGTGCCTACGACAATGTAGATCATCATGCAATTCTGGACGCCTTAGAAGCTGTAGGGATTGGTGGTCGCACCTTTCGCTGGATATGCAACTATTTGAATGGAAGATCTTTCTTTATTTTGACTGAAGATGGACCAACGCCACCTAGGTATACCAGTCGTGGTGTACCGCAAGGCGGAGTTCTCAGCCCTACCCTTTTCAACCTGGTGCTCGTTGGTCTCGCTGATTCGTTGCCGCAAACCGTTCAGCTCTCCGTATATGCAGACGACATTTGCATATGGGCTTCAGGCGTGACACGTGTACAAGTCCGCGCACGACTTCAGAAAGCCTCAACGGCTGTGGCAACATATCTAAGAAGACAAGGCCTGGAGCTTTCCGCTGAGAAATGTGCAGTCGTTGCTTTTACTCGCAAATCGATGGTCCCGTATTCTTTGCGGATAAATGGCCAAATTATACGATATAGACGAACGCACCGATTTCTTGGCGTCATCATTGATAGAGACTTGTCTTGGAGCCCTCACATCTCGTACATGACGAAGCGTTTGGCCGCCATTGTGGACCTTCTTGCGTTTCTCGGCGGGAAGTCCTGGGGCGCAACAGTACCGTCAATGTTGCAACTATATAAAGCACTGTTTTTGGGCTTCCTGCGGTACAGCTTACCTGTACTAGGAAATACTTGCACTACGAATATTCGCAAACTCGAGAGCGTGCAAGCCCAAGCACTCAGGACTTGTCTCGGTCTTCCTAAAACTACGTCATTGATTGCGACAGTAGCCATAGCCAGAGACGCTCCTTTGACAGTCTACATTGATACAGATGTCCTGAGAGCGCACATCCGACACCTGACTCGGATTCCCTCACACCATCTTGCTTGCTTGCCAGAAAAAAGGCCACTTTCAACTTTTGCCAAAACTATTCTAAGACATCAGTCGTACTTGCCATCTGAATTTACGCCCGCTACACGATTGTCAGATCCATTGTGGTGTCTGCACCGGCCTCAAGTGCAACTGACAATTCCAGGAATCAGAAAGAAAGCTGGAGCGCCATTGCAAGCTTTAAAACAAGCAACTTTGGAGCACATTCACCACGTGCACAGATTCCGGCAACATGTATACACAGATGGTTCAGTAAAACTCAACAGCTCTGCTGCTGCAGTCATCATCCCGGCACAATCTGAGGAAATCAAATTAAGAACTTCACGTGTGACCACATCGACGGGTGCAGAACTCACGGCGCTCCGTGCTGCACTGGATTTCATTAAGCAGCAGCCACCGCAACAATGGACAGTCTTTAGTGACTCCAAGGCTGCCCTTCAGTGCATACGAAGCCCAATGCGCCATGGACCCAATGAACAACTGGCCTCAGAAATTCGACACATATATCATCAAAGCTATGACAAGGGACATAACATAATCTTTCAGTGGCTTCCAGGACATTGTAACATCAGCGGGAATGACCACGCCGACGAAGCCGCCCGATCTGCACATCAAAGTGGTCAACGAGTATTCATTCCGCTTTCGCGAACAGACGCTGCGGCTGAGCTGCGATTGATGTCCCAAGAGTGTACTTTGCCCTTGTGGGACTCAAATGTTTTCACCATGTGTCGGTTGCGTTCGTTGTCTCCGGACATACGGATGCACCTCCCACCTGGATTACCACGACGTGAACAAACCATGCTCTACCGTCTGTGGCTAGGCGTTGCCTTTACAAACTCATATGCTTTCCTCATAGGAATGGCCAACAGCCCCACGTGCGACACATGTAACATCGACGAGACGCTCGCACACATTATATGTGTCTGCCCGCGATACAGTGCTGAGAGACAAGTGATGTGCAGAGTACTGGACCAGTTGGACAATCGCCCACTTTCAGAACTAAAAGCTTTAGGCCAATGCTCCCAAAGAACATCCGCGTTGAAGGCCTTACTCGCGCTATTAAGGTTCTTGCGGTCTACGGGGCTTCACGACAGACTCTAAGAATGCCGCCCCCTACCGCTCTGTAGTGTACGCGCTTTGTTCGTGCTTGTCTCCCTTTCTTTCTATCTCCCCCTTCCACTCTGTTTCTCTTTTTATCCCCCTTAACCCTTCCCCCTGCGCAGGGTAGCCAACCGGAACTACCTCTGGTTAACCTCCCTGCCTTTCTCTGCATTATTCTCTCTCTCTCTCTCTTGGTACCGGGGTAGCGAACCGGAACTTTCCGGTTCGCTTCGGGTTCGGGTTCGGTTCTGCATTCAGTTCACTGAGCACCATTCCGTTTCGTTTCGAACGAGTTCAAATGAGTTCGAAGAAAAAAAAAAACACAAGAAACAGGAGTGCTTTTTTTACACGTTTAGTGCTAGATTTTCGTTTCTCTGTCACGTCGGCATGAAAACAAATTTATAATGTAGGTTTCTTTTTGTAAATGTGACTTAACTGTACAATCCACTGCAAAATGTTTTTCATGGGAGGCCAACGTTTACGTCATTAACTGAAGCGAAACAAAAGGTTTGCAGGGACAATTAAGGCTTCCCAAGAGTATGAACGTGAACGTATTATTCTTTATAGCCGTAAGTTTATATTTGTTTGTATATTTTATATCATAAATTAAATAAATTTATTTTTATTATTGGGTCATAAACCCCAAGTTGTTTTCTTGAGGAAAATAACAACGTTTCTACGTAGCCGCCGCGGTGCCGCCTTGACCTCAACTACACTCGCCGACCAGTGACGGGCCTCACCTCGGCCCCAAAGAATGAAACCTTCATTCTTTCGAACATATATCTTAAAGGGAAGCTAAAGAGTCTGTCGAATTCAGGAAGACGCTCATATACGGATGCGGGAACCTTATAAACAATGAAGGTAAAATATTGGGGGGGATTTTTCACTTAGGAGCGACGCAATCGTCGGTTAAAATTGCGCTGTATAGCTCCGCCCCCCGTCGAGCGCCGCGCGCTGCTGCTGACGTTGACGATGCGAGCGGAGACCGGAAGCGGCGGCGTAGTGACGTCAACACTGGTGTTCCGCTCCTTCGCAGCCTCCACGACCGTGCCTGACCGGGCTTATTTCTGCTTGCGTGCCGTCCTAATCTGCTTCGCTCGACCCTACATTCCTTTATTTGTGTGTATATAGGAGTGGTAGTTGACGTGCGCAGCATCAATTGAACTTGTAGGCAGATCATGCCGGCGTTCTGTGCAGCCTACGCTTGCACGAACACCAGCGGCGGCGACGATGTTCCGATGTTCCATTAGTTCCTGCAAGACAAGAAGCTTTCAACTAAGTGGGAGGCTGCTGTGAAGCGAAACAACTTCAAGCGCTCAATAACTAGTCTTGTGCTCTAACCACTTCCGTGACGATTACTACCGGAGTTTATCAAAAATGCGTGCTTTGGGTTCTCCTAAAAAAAATAGCACGCTGAACGGAAGGTGTATGTTTATCGCCCACCCTTGACGCAGGTTTCATCGCCAAGCGCCGCGAATTTTCTATTCACACGTGTGTTGTGAAACAGCCTGCATGCAGCTACCATACCGCGGTGCAAGCGTAAAGTTTGCATGTGTTGGAAAGCCTGCTCACGCCAAGACGCTGCACCCCCCTTCTCTAGCACACATAAGAAACCGACCATCTCACGTAGCCGACGGAATTCGCCGGTTACGAGTAGCGTGCGGATGGCGCGCTGATGAAGGTTCTATACTACACGTGCTACAACAACCGGTAAACTTTTCCCGTGTTTAAACAGTCTGTGTAGATTGCCGACAGCTTTAGGGCAGCGCACAAATGCTGAAGATCGCATCACCGCTTACGTTCTACGAGAAGGCATGCAGGAACATAAAACTACAGTGGTTTGCCCGGAAACGTACTCACTGGAACGCTGAATGCAGCTTAGCAAAAAACATACTCGCCAAAGAACATTTCCAACACAAGGAGATGCTAACACTTCGCCTTCGTTCGCGTGGAAAGCAGTGCTTGCACCAGCATTTTTTGCTTCTTGGAGAGGCCGGCTCTTCGCAATCGGCTCGTACATGTAGTATGTACAAGTATGTACGTACGTGTAGTATGTACAAGTATAAACCCCTTACAAGTGATCTTGCACGCGACAGCGACAGCGCTACAAGCGAGGCGATGGCTGTCGCGTTCACTCGCCGACTGCAAGCCGAACTCCACGCGAGGGACGGCTTTGAGCGACGACTTCCCGGAATGAGGGCAGCAATATACGCGCCGAAACTAGCGTGACGCATGCTTTATCAATTTAAGTTGATGTATTTTACTGAAGAAGGAGCATAAAATATATCTGAAGGTCTTGCACTGGGTTCTTATTCTTGCACGTGTAAAATTCAATAGTGTGCTCGTTCCGTGCGACAAACAGCAGTATTTGAGTTATGTACATCCTGTTTCGGCTTCGCACAATTGTCTAGTCGCTCATAGCATTTCCGGGCGACGAGCGACGAGTTCTAGATTTCTATAAACGAGCGATCGAGCGACAACACCGAGCGATTTGTTCAAGCGACGGCCCGTTTTGTCGCTCGAAGCCGTCGCCCGTCGCCGGCGCGCGCAAAATCGCTCTCGTAGAGTTTGGACTTAACACCGAACTCCTCAGGAAAACGCAAGCTCTCGAAAATTTCCATGACCGTCTCAGCAAAACACCACCAAACTACTTTGCACCGTGCTTTTGTGTGCAGCGGCAGCAGTCGGTCCGGACGAACACCATTGTTGACGTCACGAGGCGCCCGACCAATCACAGGCCGAAACGAGGCGCGCGAGCTGGGCGTGTCTGCTGCTGCACTTTTCGTCGAAATAAAATACGTTTGCGCTTTCTTTCACTCAATTTCGATGCGATATTCGAGTTCAGAGGGTTGAAAACCCCGGCGTACTGCTCTTCACTCATTTTTTTGGAAAACCTTTCAGCTTCCCTTTAACCTTACGCGAGGCCTCCTTACAGTGAAGGACCGATGGAGGAAGCAAGCGTGCCCTGTAAGCTTCCTTCGCTCTTCCTCACGTGAGAAACGGTTGCTGTACACCTGGGTTCGAGAGCATCTCATAAGCTTTACGCGAACACCTTTACTCAATAAAAAGAAAGACATGGTAAGATAATCTTTAAACTGAATTGCCAATATGGAGAGGCCTGGACGCTTTCTTCCAGTTTAGTTTACTCAACGTGAGAAACCACAGCAGTCGACCGCAAAACTTTATGTGTTCAAGCAACACAAGCACGCCGGGGTTGCGAGATGCCTCTCACGCCGCGCGTCCGACTTAAATGAACGCTGACGCCTGGAGTCCTGCTCACGCTTATCCGCACGCAGGGGAGTGAGCGCATGTGCAAGCAAATATCAAGTGGGACAGGAGTGAGGTGAAGCGCTCGTTTGGGGCCACGAGCAGCGTAAGGACTCCTGAAGGAAACTTGGCAGCAACCTTTAGCTGAGGAAGAACCAAAGAAGCCTTCACCGAAGGCCCCTTTGTAAGGAAGCTTTCAGAGTGACTTAAGGTGACCTCACAGCAATGAAGGCTTCCTTACTGAGGTAAGCATCATTTCACTCTTTGGGCGGGTCTCCAAATAATGCATGCTCGCCGCAATCATCTGGCAGGCAGGCATGTAGCTTCCTGGACAGGTGGAACCCCGGTCCCGTAGACGCCTCCCCCCCTCCCCATTTCTTGCTGGCCGTTGGCGGGCCGTTCTCCAAGTCATGCATCCTCGCATGAATGTGCAGGCAGGCAGCCCACTGGCATGCGCGCAGCCTCTATGGTGTGCAGGCAACTTATCTGGGGAACATTGAGCCTGCCCGTCCGCCCGTACGCACACACACACACACACACACACACACACACACACACACACACACACACACACACACACACACACACACACACACACACACACACACACACACACACACACACACACACACACACACACACACACACACACACACACACACACACACACACACACACACACACACACGCGCACGCATGCACGCACGCACACACGCACGCACGCACGCACGCACGCACACACGCGCACACGCGCGCACGCACGCACGCTCGCACACACACACACACACACACACGCACACACGCACACGCAGAGAGAGAGAGAGAGACGTATTTTCGCTCAGTGAGTCAATTAATGCTGTCGCATTGAAAAAAAATATGGTTGGTCTGTTACACGTTTCATGCACCCATAGTTTCAGCGGCGTTTTAGCTTTAACACAAGAGCATTAGCAGTGCTATATGCCGAAATCTATCCGGCGTCGGTGTCAGCCTTCACCTGTGAAGCATGGCAGGTGTTGTTTACAGGGATTTAATTCTGCCCACCTTCCACCTTCAAACAGACCGGCTAGAAGGAAGGAACGGCTATAATGACTCACTGGCCATAGGGAAACACCGGCAATAGCAACTTGCTAATGACACTTCAGCGACAGCTTACGGCGATGGTGTTCTAGTATACATATTAGCTTAGAAAAGTCACAAGCAGTGGTAGTGGTCGCTGGTACTTCAAGGCTGCAGAGCGGTAACACAAAGGAAGAGAAGCTATTGAAGCTATTAAGAAGCAATTGAAAAACCAGTTGATGGCCCCTCGTTTTTTTCTTTCAGTTTAGTTGATTCCTCCTGTCTTACCTCACATAAATGCTTGTTTCGAAAACCCTTGGATGAATACAAGATATGCATTAGGCAATTATTTATTAACTTCAGTGCGAGATATCAATCTTACGTTAGAAACAACAGAGGAGCGCAATACGTGCATCAAGAAATAAATTTTATTTCATTTACGTTTTCGTCACATAAAAATGTTCTGGTTTTTTCCTGCGCAACCAAATTTTCGGGTTGGGTGAGAGGGATTGCCCCGCAAAATTGGCAAATGTCAAGGACCCTAAACATATCGAAGTTGGTCCCACCCACTAATCCACCTTAATTTGTCCGCAAAGGTCACTAATCCACATTATTCAACACCCCACTCTCACTAATTCACATTAGCTCAGCCACTCATCTCACTGATTCAGCCCAGTCTACCCACTAATCTGCGTGAATCAACTTTATTTCATGCGCCTTTTACTTTCAAGGTTGAGCAGATACGAGGTGATAGGGAAACGCACCGCATATACTTTAAAAGTAGAGTTAACAAGGCTCCAAAGTTTGTTTACTTAATTCACATGCTCTCTTAGAACAGTAAACAAGGCACACCACCCCGCTGCACAAGAAGTACTTTCTGGCGACAGTAACTGCAGTTCTACACTCCTAACGAGAGGTCGTTCTGGGCACTTCACTTTACAAATACCAGATCTTGGTATACTTGGTGATTCTGGTGATGGCGGTGATGGCGGTTGTGGCGGTGGTGGTGTGTTGCAACTTCAGGCGGGTCTAGCTTGGCGTTTAAAGTCGGCAAGTGCTTCGCTTGAGCGACTCTTTCAAGGTCACTAGGGTATTCACGACTACTCGTACATATCAGTGTCGCTAATTCCTAGCAGGCTATAGCCAGTCTTTCCAAAAAGGCGAGGTGTTGCAGGCAAGTATGCGGCAGGATTTTCTTCCCCAAGTTCTCAGTGAGAATAGCGGACCTTTCACCGTTCTGGCGTGGGACCCAACGCAGAAATTGTACAATCGCAACTTTTGCTCATCATCTTTCATACCTCTTGTTACCTAGTGCGGAGTAGCAGGCTTGTGAATTCATTGCTTGGTTAGCTGCAGCTCAGGTTTACTTACTTTCAACTTCCTGAAAACGGCTGCTGTCTCACTCATCTAGCTATTGTGCGTGTCTAAATCAGCCGGATACACTGCGAAGGTTAGGGAGACTTCTCTCGCTGCTTGTATTCCCGAGCAAAAAAAAAATATTTCGTAGCATAATAAAGAAAGATATGGAAAAGCTATGTAAGATATGTAATTCTCTTAAGCTTAAATCCCGAGAATTAGTGTTTGCCGCAGAGAACGCAGATAGTGCGTTGAATGCGTGACAAATCTGATCCACCGCACAGCGAGCGGCGTGAAACGACGGCGACCTACGGTCACAGCACAAAACTTGACAAGAATATGGCACATCTCATGCCGGAAGCACAGAAGTGCACGAAAACTGCTGCGCTTTGATAACGCCTTTGGTCCACAAGGTTGACGTGCATTATACGATGTGGTTACTCCGTAGAAAGTGGCACAGATGAAACACAACGCCACTCGCACATGCACGGAGTTCCATAAGTCCTCGTGCTAGCTTACCTTCCGTAGCGTTTTTCTTAGGATATGCAAAGAATGTTGTTTGGGTAAACGGAACGTTGTGCACTTCAGTTTCACAAGCATATTGATTCGTTAGCTAAGATCACACAACTTGATATGCATGGGGAAATGTTAAATTTGGTAATATGGCAATCGGCGCCGTGGTCTGCAAAGCGCTAATATCACCAGAGCTACCTGGCCGGAGCACGTTTTCTCTTCTAGAAATTAGACTCGAAGTATAAGTTGCCGCTCCGGCTTCACGTAAACTACTGTAAGTTAATAACTAGGATCAGAAGTTACACTACGTCTGCAAACTTGAGGGCAGGTGGACTTTCAATTGATGTGGACTTCCAAGTTGTAGCTCAGTGCATGGGATTGAACTGCTGTATGCTGGAAAAAAGTGCAGAGGCCCATGTGATAAATTGGACGGTGCCAGTGGCTCCATTCAATGCTGACTGTTAAGTTTTAGGAACAGGTGACCCTAAACACTGCCATTTATGCTGGCTGAAGTGTTCAGCTGGAATAAGCAGAATAATTTGTGCAATAACTGCCACTTAAATCAACAAGCGATTTGCCGTACGAACATTATCTTTTTTGTACTTCAACGCACGATACGCGTGTGAAATAGCGTCCTGCGAGAGCTATGGCATTATCCGCTACGGTAAAGTAAGTATGCTGAGACTATTGCCCTAGTTTCAAAATAAACCTCCCTAAACTTGTGGCGAAGTGAAATGTGTTGGAATTCGAATACTGTTTGACAAAGGCGTTCCTACTAAGTTGTGGACAAGGCTAATTGTATATCACTGTTTTCTTTACAGCGGTAATTTTGGCAGCGAAGCGTCACATTTGCTTAGAATTAGACACGTCTTGAGTCCCGTCTTGAGCAATCTGAACCTGGGAAAGTTTAACGCTAGAACGTTATCTAGTGAGGGAAGTCTAGCAGTGCTATTGGAGGAATTAGAGGGCGGTAAAAGGGATATAATAGGGCTCAGTGAAGTCAGGAGGACGAAAGAAGCATATACAGTGCTAAAAAGCGGGCACGTACAGTGCTACCGGGACTTAGCAGACAGACGAGAACTAGGAGTCGGATTCCTGATTAATAAATATATATCTGGTCACATACAGCAATTCTATAGCTTTAACGAGAGGGTGGCAGGTCTTGTTGTGAAACTTAAAGGGAAGCTGAAAGGTTTTCCAGAAAAAATGAGTGAACATCTGTACATAATGGTTTTCAACCCTCCGAATTCGAATATTGTATCGAAATTGAACGAAAGAAAGCGCAAATATATTTTATTTTGACGGAAAGTGCAGCAGCGGACACGCCCAGCTCGCGCGTCTCGTTTCCGCCTGTGATTGGTCGGGCGCCTCATGACGTCAACTCCAGTAACCGACCGCTACCGCTACACATGAAGCGCGGTGCCAGGTAGTTTGGTGGTGTTTTTCTGAGACGGTAATGGAAAATTTAGAGAGTCTGCGTTTTTCTGAGGAGTTCGGCGTAACTCCCTACATGTACGAACCGATTGCGAAGAGCCGGCCTCTCGAAGAAGCAAACGATGCTGATGCGAGCAGTGCTTTCGACGTGAACGAAAGCAAAGTCTTGGGATCTCCTCGTGTTGGAAATGCTCTTTGGTGAGTATGTTTTTTGCAAAGCAATCTAGTGATCTCGCCGATCTTTCGCCGATCTAGTGAGCTTGTTTCCGGTCAAACAACTGTAGTGTTGTGTTCCTGCATGCCTCCTCGTGGAACGTAAGCGGGGATGCGATCGTCGGCATTTGTGCGCTGTCCAAAGCTGTCCGCAATATCCAAAGACGATTTAAACGCGTGAAAAACTTCCCGGTTCATGCAGTACGTGTAGTGACCTTCATCTGTTGACTACCACGTTGACTACCACTCACGGTGACTACCACGCATGTTAACTACCACTCTACATACACGCAGACGCACCAACAAAGGAATGCAGGTTACGATGGAAGCAGATTACGATGGCACGCACGCAGAAACAAGCACGGTCAGGCACGGTCGCGGACGCTGCGAAGGAACGAAACACTAGAGTTGACGTCATAACACCGCGGTTTCCGGTCTCCGCTCGCATCGTCATCGTCAGCAGCAGCGCGCGGCATTCGACGGGGGGCGGAGCTACAGCGCAATTTCAACCGACGATTACGTCGCTCCTAATTGAAAAAAAAAAATAACCCAAAATTTTACCTACATGGTTTATAAGGTTCCCGCACCCGTATATGAGCATCTTATTGAATTCGACAGACTCTTCAGCTTCCCTTTAATAAGAGGTACAGATTGAAGGTCCTACAGGTCTACGCCCCCACATCCACTCATGGTGACCAGGAAGTCGAAAGCTTCGATGAAGACGTGGAATCGGCGATGGGTAAAGTCAAAAGAAAATACACTATACTGATGGGCGACTTCAATGCCAGGGTAGACAAGAAGCAGGCTGGAGACAAGTCAGTAGGGGAATATGGCATAGGTTCTAGGAATAGCAGGGGAGAGTTATTAGTAGAGTTTGCAGAACAGAATAATATGCGGATAATGAATACCTTCTTCCGCAAGCGGGATAGTCGAAAGTGGACGTGGAGGAGCCTAAAAAGGCGAGACTAGAAATGGAATAGACCTTATACTCTGCGCTAACCCTGGCATCATACACGATGTGGACGTGCTCGGCAAGGGGCGCTGCAGTTACCATAGGATGGTAAGAACTCGAATTAGCCTAGACTTGAGGAGGGAACGAGAGAAACTTGTACATAAGAAACCGCTCATGAGTTAGCGGTAAGAGGGAAAATAGAGCAATTCCGGATCAAGCTACAGGACAGGTATTCGGCTTTAACTCAGGAAGAGGACCTTGGTGTTGAAGCAATGAACGACAATCTTATGGGCATCATTAAGGAGTTTCCAATAGAAGTCGGTGGCAACACAGCTAGACAGGATAATAGTAAGCTATCGCAGGAGCCGAAAGATGTGATAAAAAATGCCAATGTATGAAAACCTCTAACCCTGCAGCTAGAATAGAACTGGCAGAACATTCCAAGTTAATCAACAACCGTAAAACAGCCGGCATAAGGAAGTATAATATGGATAGAATTGAATAGGCTCTCAGGAACGGAGGAAGCCTAAAAGCAGTAAGGAAGAAACTAGGAATAGGCAAGAATCAGATGTGTGCGTTAAGAGACAAAGCTGGCAACATTATTACTAATATGGATGAGATAGTCCAAGTTGCTGAGGAGTTCTATAGAGATTTATACAGTACCAGTGGCAGCCACAACGATAATGGGAGAGAGAATAGTCTAGAGGAATTCGAAGTCTCACAAGTAACGCCGGAAGAAGTAAAGAAAGCCTTGGGAGCTATGCAAAGGGGGATGGCATATGGGCAGGATCAGGTAACAGCACAGTTGTTGAAGGATGGTGGGCAGATTGTTCTAAAAAGCTGGTCACCCTGTATACGCAATGCCTCATGAACTCGAGCGTACCGGGATCTTGGAAGAACAATAACATAATCCTAATCCATAAGAAAGGGGACGCCAAGGACTTGGAAAATTATAGACCGTTCAGCTTACTGTTCGTTACCTACGAAGTACTTACTAAGGTAATCGCATATAGAATCAGGAACACCTTAGACTTCTGTCAGCCAAAGGACCAGGCAGGACTCTGTAAAGACTACTCAACAATAGACCATATTCACACTGTGAATCAGGTGATAGAGAAATGCGCGGAATATAACCAACCCGTATATATAGCTGTCATTGATTACGCGAAAGCGTTTGATTCAGTCGAAACCTCAGCAGTCATGGAGGCATTACGGAATCAGGCTGTAGACGAGCCGTATGTAAAAATATTGAAAGATATCTATAGCGGCTCCACAGCCACCGTAGTCCTCCATAAAGAAAGCAACAAAATCCCAATAAAGGAAGGCGTCAGGCAGGGCGATACGATCTCTCCAATGCTATTCACAGCGTGCTTACAGGAGGTATTCAGATACCTGGATTGTGAAGAATTGGGGATAAGAGTTAATGGAAAATACCTTAGTAACTTGCGATTCGCTGACAATATTGCCTTGCCTAGTAACTCAGGCGCCCAATTGAAATGCATGCTCACTGACCTGGAAAGGCACAGCAGAAGGGTGGGTCTAAAAAAATAATCTGCTGAAAATTAAAGTAATGTTTAATAGTCTCGGAAGAGAACAGCAGCTTACGATAGGTAGCGAGGCACTGGAAGTGGTAAGGGAATACTTGTACTTAGGGCAGGTAGTGAATGCAAATCCGAAACATGAGACTGAAATAATCAGAAGAATAAGATGGGCTGGGGTGCGTTTGGCAGGCATTCTCAGATCATGAACAGCAGGTTGCCATTATCCCTCAAGAGAAAAGTGTATAACAGCTGTGTCTTACCAGTACTCACGTACGGGGCAGAAACCTGGAGGCTTACGAAAAGGGTTCTACTTAAATTGAGGACGACGCAACGAGCTATGGAAAGAAGAATGATGGGGGTAGCATCAAAGGATAAGAAAAGAGCAAATGAGGAGGGAAGATAACCGATGGTCATTAAGGGTTACGGACTGGATTCCGAGGGAAGGGAAGCGTAGCAGGGGCGGCAGAAAGTTAGGTGGGCGAATGAGATTAAGAAGTTTGCAGGGACAACATGGCCACAATTAGTGCACGACAGGGTTAGTTGGAGATGTATGGGAGAGGCCTTTGCCTTGCTGCGGGCGTAACCAGGCTGATGATGATGATGATGATGATGATGTAATGATAGTAACCTTGTTTTGTGTCGAGGATATAATGATTAGATTTAGTGTATTATACCTAGCCAAGAAGTTTCAGTGCTGCATTCCTAGTGCCATAAGCGGAAAGACAATTAGGTTCGCAGCCTATGTTCGTAGACTTAAGTGCAAAAAGAGCTTAAGAGTTCGTGACGCTCGGTGAGGTTCTTGAGAAAAACTGTTGTGTTCTTTTTATGTGTAGAGCTGATATAGGGTTGTTTAAGGTGCTGTGATTTTTCTAAAGATCAAAGTACAGTGGTTCGTTTTGTGAAGGAGAGAAGGATGGGAAGGTAGTTTTTATAAGTGGAAGTTTTGTGGTTAGCTTTGTACTAATAGTAATATGAAAAAGTCGAACGTTAGAGGCATATATAGGAAAATCATTGACTTTATAATTGACTTTAATCAGATGTCCCTTTGCATCTGTGCAGGCCGTTCAAGAGCCTGCACCATGCCTGTATAGTATGCAAAGAGCGGTCGACTGTTACAGGATACACCCGGGACAGAGTAGAAAGAGAAAGAGTACAAAGCAAGCTTGGGGAGGTAGCGTAAGAAAAAAAATTAGGAAAACACGAAGGTCATTCAGTGTGGAGGCGTTCTCAGGGAGCGGTGGGTTGCAAAAATTTGCGATAATGCCTCTACGGTCCTGCGTTGCACTCGAGACTGTGACAGGTGCTGTAGAATACTCTTCGGACCGAGGCAAGTCTTCCGCCCCAGTTGAGCGCGACGGAAAATGAGCGTCTCTAGAGGCAGTACTGACTTTCTTGGCAACCACTACACGGCATATGAGACGCGATGAGGTAACCATTCTTTTCCGAGGAGAACGACCTTTCGCGCTTAGTAAGTGGTGCAGGCGCTTCGGCTGAGCTATCATCGAGATCGGGTGGTAGAAATCTAGTGGGTAAAACCTAGCATAACGTGACGCCATTCTGAAAAACTAGCGCACCTCGCCAATATTACGCGCTCTCGGTGCCTCCGGAATAGCATCAAGAATTTTTCTGTGGGGTGAAACCCAATCGGATGGATTATGCGTCCGACATACGTTGCAGCAGGACGGTGCAGTTTCATTTACTGTACTGAACCGTTCCGCCGCTCTCTCTGAGGCGCTCCAGGACACGTTTTCCGTGTTTCTCCGTGGTCTTTCATTCTTTGCGATATGAGCCCATCGTCCAGGCAGACTTGGGCTCTCGGAAGCAAACCAGCACCTCATCGATTTTTTTCTTTTTGAAAATGGATGCATTTCAGTTGCGTTTCAAATGCGAAATCAGTTGTCAATCAGTACATCATGTCGTTTACTAGGGGCTGGCACCTTTCCGTGTTCTGAACGCTGTCCTCGCATGTAAGCGAATTCAGCATCGAATCTCTCAACCAATACAACCAAAACGCTTTGAAATGAAGGGGTTGGCGGAACTATGGCAAGCGTAGCACAGGGGCAAATGCTAAAACTCATATTTTATTGAAAACAAAATATAACTTGAGATAATGACAGATAGCGAATGGAAAAAAGCAGCTCTATTTAATAGGCATTGTGTCTAATTTAAGGAGCAGGATCGGTGCGAGACAATTGTGGACGAAAGCAGAAGCTTGCGTATGTTTGGCTTCTTACGGGAAGAAATTCTTCCTGTGTATTCAGTGTGAAAAAATTTAGTTTAATATGCGGCGTTGTGACAATCCAGTGAATCAATCACAATGAGCAGATCTAGAGTACTTTTTCCAAGAAATAGTGGTCGCATTCGCAGAACTTTTTCAGAACTGCAGATTCATACCGTACTTTTTTTCTTCCCGAAGCTGCCGTTAACCACATTTACGTATTGAATACTAATCTTTAGGCGCGCGGTGATATGTGAACTTCCCTATAACAAATTGCATTTATCCCTATTCAATTCGGTATTCGATTCAAATATTCATTATTCGTAAATGCGAATAGTTTTCCAATACTTTTCGAATAATTTAACACGTCAACTGCACCCAAATAAAAATGAAAGTCAGGCAATTATATAGTAAACATTCACCCCTGTGGTTTATTATAGACACAAAAGATGAAAAGTTGCGTACAGAGGCAAACTATGTCACTTGGGTAGCCCTACCTGACATGCTACACAGCAATCATTCGCGCTTACTCAACAGTCCGGCGCAGGTGAAAGAACTACTTGTTTCCTCATAATACTCCATTTACACTTTTAATAAACAACGCTTCATAACTCATAGTGAAATAGTTATCGCGCGCAATCGACAAGGACAGAGTGAAGGGGGACACACTGAATTCGTACTAGCTCGCCCAACTATAAGTTCTGCTGCAACGCTTCATAACGTTCTAGGTAATGGCAGAAATGTTCTGACTTTAAGAACAAGCATGTGGACTTCAGTTTATAATAATTGTGATAACGGCTGTTGATTGTAAGAAAAGTATTCGATATTTTATTCCATTTGATTCGCATTTGGCATTGTTCAATTGGTATTCGATTCGGTATCCAACATTACAAATCGCACGCCCCTACTATTCTTCCTACGATCAATAGGCGAAGCTCTGGAGCGTTAAAACACCAAAATAATTTTTAAAGTCATATATTTGCAGAACGAGGTTTCGCGTACTTGAGCAAACTCTGAAAACATGTCGTGACAAGTGTATCTGTTTCGACGAAAATATCTTGCGTGATCACTTTTAGATATTGGGAGCAAGATAATATTACGCATAATTTTTAAAGGGATACTAGAGATGACTCCACCCCCTTGGCGTGGGATGCCCTTGAAGTCTAGCTTTGAAATGTAAGTCAGAAGAAAAAAACGATTAGCGATGTGTAATAAGGATTCTAACAAATGTGAGAGCCAACAACATTCTTGGCACAATAACGTAAGGTTTGTTAGGCATCGGGTTTGTACTTGATACTTCCCTCCATTTCGGGGATGATGAATCTCGGGCCGAAATCTGATGTTACGTAATAAAATACATCTAAAGCACAGAAATGCTGTCTCGGGATAAGCCACTGGCCGATAATTATGAATATTGCTTCATTTGAGGGAGACAGGTAAATTCTAGGCTGTGCTGAAATGAAATGTTGGTTTAAGACCTTCATTTTTTTTTTTGCAAAAATTGTCTGCAGTTTGAAGAATAGAAAGACGAAGTACACAGATTCTTACCTCCGCACCAATTCCAGAGTCCGTAGTTTTGTCAACTACATTCGTGAAATCATACAAGGCGGACAAATTTGGTACATTATTTATATATAACGTCATTCTGTTACATCTTCACAATGGTGTTGCAAAAATTGTTACAATACATTTGTGGTGTACATAAGGGCCATGTATATCGAATGAATTTTGTTTGTTTAGATGTACTATGACGCTCAAATGACAGAATTCGGATATCATTTCTCATTGCTTAGTTAGAAAGTTGTCAGCCAGATAGCTTTATTTTCTGAAAAGTTGCAATTTTTAATAACTTTTGCACAAAGATCGGCGCCGTAGATAACAAATACCCTTTAGCAGTCACCTAATTTGAATATTTTATTCTTTCATATAAAATAAACGTTACGAAATTTGGTACAGTGGTTAACCAGAAAAAATTCACCGACAATTACGATATTCGATAATGCGAAATTTGAGAGGAGCTTTTTAAGTGCTTTCAATTCGCGATATTTGGGGCAGAGAATTTGAGAGATCTTTGCGCATGTAGAGTTAGAGGCCACTCCTTATTTTCAACGCATGTTCTTTTTTTCAAAACACATTCCTCTTGCCGTCCTTGATCGTCATGAAGGGAGCCTTGTTGTCGGGGAAATGAAAGCATGTTTGTTCGGCTTCGGCGCTTAGTTTCTGGTTTGCTGGCACTCACCTCTATCGCCGGAACACAACCTTTGCTAGGGCAGCTCGTTTATCATCATCATCGCACGAAGAACTGCCGCCAGTTGGGTCACTCCTTGATAAGAATAAAAGCGTCAACTCGGGGAAGCGTGGTTTGCGCGGAGTGCACCTCTAGCGGTCGTGGGGCAGGCGAAGTACGGCACGCCGAGTGGATCCGTACCCTATGCCAGGGCTTTATTTTCACATATGATATTGGTGGACGCGCTCACCGCGTGCCTTAGTAATTACGTCATCGGCAATCACGTGACGGTGCACGCTGCTACGGCGAAATCTCGAAGATGGTCGCCGCCATGGAGCATGTCTCGTGCGGCCCTCCGCTTTCCTCTTTACCATTTCGCCAAACTCTCCTCCTCCGCTTCTCTCTGGCTTCTGGTGTACCCACCTCCTCGGCTTTCCTTTTCGCGCTCTCTTCGCTCGTAATTTTCGGTGCTTTCTCATTACGTTTTCCCGCATGGACGGCGCCGGCGCTGCCATGGATGCGCGGAGGCGAGCGCCATCTTGAGCTGCTGGAAGGAACCCAGCGGCTCGTTTGACTCGTGGTAATTAGCTCGTAGGGCTCGTTCGTTCTGCCAGTCTTTCATCATCCGCTGCGCTCCGCCTCCACCCGATTACCCCGAGGCAGAGATCGAACACAGGAACGTGCGCCTAAGAGATCCCGTCTAAAACAACTTCTTCTTTGCCATGCATTCACATAGGACCCCCCGAGGTAATGCTTTTTCAGATTGACGCACTTTGTCGACGTGAACACTCTGGGCCTCGCCATAATCCTCTCAGGGCGGTGCGAATTTCACGTGAAGCCCAACGCAAAAGTATTGACACAAAAGCACATACCCAGGGACTAAGCTGGCATGAAAGATGTTCATTGAAGGGCGTCACATAACGGTGGTTCCATACACAGTAAGCCAAGTCGACCGACGGATGATCTCGAATCTGGTTAACTAATCAGAGCAGTCCAACGATCTTCCCATTAGGCCATAAAATACCCAATGATCCAAGGTGAAGTGACAGAGGTTAAAAAGAGACAAAATGGCAAGCAGGCACGCAAAGATGCCGCATGGTCGGTGAAGGGACCCCAAAAATGCTGATCACAACATAATTTTTTTGAACAATGTTGGTGATATGTTTGATTTTCATCGGAATAGAAAGACGGTGCTGTAATGCTTAAGTCGGGACTCGTTTTACGACGTGCAGATAAGCCTCGAAAAGATGGGGCACCGTTAGAGACGGTTCGTAGCCGTTTTCTTGAGGTGGGGGAAGGCCGGCGGCAGGCTCGGGCTCTCTATCAGAACAGTCAGCACTCCAACCTGCGGGAGAGGCCTGAACTTTTGCTGTGAAACATACTTATCCATCATAATAAAATTAAAGTTACAGTGCGCGTGACACACTCGAATAGGCAACTTCTTTTTGCAGTTTTTACTGCGAAACTGGTTATGCAAATAGAGCACAATAATATTACATGCGTGTTTGCACGGATTGAACGAATGTAAATTGATGTTTTTATTTTCATGCCGAAAAGAAAAAAGTAGGTTCGCATATAAATAAGCGAAACGAAGCGAAGCCTTGTGAAGCCCTCGAAGCATTGCCGGTTCATATGCGTGAACATCGACGGCCTCTGCTTTTGCTCGCCTTCGTTAAAACACCGGTTTCTCGACGTGTACTTGTGGTTCTGGTGCTCCTAAAGGTAACATTCCGCCATTTCCAAACTGTAAGGTTAAAACTTTTGCTTTGTTTCTTCAGTACACTGGTGTTTCAAGCTATTTATTTTGGCTTGGGGCACGGCGACTGCTGTGGCCTCTCTTAAAAGCTAGGCCAGTTAACCGCGTTGACAAAATCTCTTCGAAAGAAGCCAGTGAGACTTTTGATGGCTTTCAAAAAGCTATACCTTCTTTTCGGATTCCTTAGTTATTAGATGGCACTGGGGCGAAATATGGTCAAAGCACGAGAAAACCGGCAAAATGTTTGAAAACGCGACGAGCATTTGCTACAAGTGAGAACACGGGAGGCGTTGCTTGCCCTTGCAAAACTCCCAGCAAATGCAAATGTGTAGGAGAGCAATGACATGGAATTTGTTCCTGAAAAAAGGCGACCATTTTGAAAAACTGAAAAGACGCTTTTTATCCGTATCGTTGTTTTGAGTGAACGTAGAAGCATTTGTGAACATCGGGCAGATGGCGGTATGACCGACGCTCTCGCACCGCTCACCTCTTTCCAGACCTCACTAAAGCGACCGGACTGTAGTAGAACGCTTTCTGAAACAAAAATTATTGGACCACGACCGAATCCATCGATCAAGCAGAAATATATTGCTGCATGACTGGAGTTGTTGAGAACCGTCGGCCTTTGTTAGCTATGGTACTTCTGCCGCGAGTCGTTCTGAGGCCACGCAGCGTTGATATTCGCTCAATCTTTACCTACATTACTTTGTCAGTTGCCCTTTTTCTTATTCTTAGTGTAGGGTAACAAACCACAGACTCGTTAGTCAACCACCCTCCATTCTACCTCCTTAATTTCTCTTTCTCTCTCCCTCCCCTGAAACTTGTCTTCGGTAGGTTGGGTGCCGTCGTGAACACTGGAGCCACATCTTGAGCGAGAAAAACGCTCCCGGCGTCAGTCAATCAAGGCTTTCAAGGGCCAGGGAATAAGGTCGGGGAAAGAGGCAAGACTAGGAAATACGGTATACGCTATAGAAAGAATCGAATTCCAAGGTAGGAAAGTTAATCGAAGATACCATTTGAGGCATTTGCAGTGCATATTAGTCGTCAGCTTTTTCAAGGTTCTGTCACGTGGTTAACTTTGCCCTAATAGTAATATGGAAAACAGAAAAGCTACAGGAGAAGTTGGAATAGCACGAAGTCCACTAGATTATCATTTCCGTTTTGTTGCCTCGTACCAAACGAAACCCGCAGAATGCCTCTTTTGCACGCAAAGAGCGGCCGATTGTTAAAGGAAACATCACATGAGTGCAGAAAAAGAACAGACAACAAGAAAGGTAGATGTGGGTAAGAAAATAATTCTAATGAAAAAGAAGAGGTCTTTCCGATTACAGGTGTTAACTACAGCGCTGTGCTGCGCAGATCAGAAATAATGCTTGCACTATTTTGCGTTGCACTGGCGAGTGTCCTCGATGCTGCAGAATTCTTTGTTCCAACAGAGGCAAGTCTTCCGGACCAGCTGAGCGCGACAAAAATTAGCGTCTCTGGGGACATACGGGCCGGGATGAAGTAACCATTCTATTCCCATGCGAGCAACGTTTCGTGCTTTCTCAGTGGTGGAAGCGCACTTCGCCCGAGCTATCATCGACATTGACTCTTTGAAGTCTATCGAGTAACATCTAACAGAAATATTCAGCACTTACACAAGGGATCCGTCTCCATTCCACCCTGTGAAAGTGTACACACATCGAGGCTGTAGACTGCATTAGACTTGCGCAACCGACGTAAGACAAGTATTACCACCCCATCTGACGTTCGATGACGGTAGACGAGCATCATAACCGCAAGCGACGTACGTCACGCGCGGACGGAAATTTCATGAAGTACCACATACATCCTCATTCTTCTAGGCCCTCCGCCATGCGGAAGTGCCTTATTGAACTAATTGCATTTTTCAATGCAAATTCTGCCAGAAGATTTCTCAAAGTACTGCTTACACGCAAGCTCGCACAGTAACACGAGTATACGAGAAAAATGCAACTCTATTACCGGGAAAACTTTGAGGTCAGCCTGAGTGCTTGCGGCCTCACGTAGCGGTACTGTTTTGGGGCGAGCACGAACCCACAAAATATTACGACTAACTGGCGGTTAACCGCTTCGCTGTGAAACGACCGCAGCTCACCGATATCACGTGCGCTTGGTGCCTGTGCAATAGCCTCAAGGTTTTTCTCTGTGGTGTGAAGCCCAGCACACTGTATTGTTTGTCCGAGGCAAGTTGCACTGCTGAACTGCGCAGTTTGCACTCGTCGTACCTAAGCTTTACGCCTTTCCCTCTAAGGCGTTGCCGAACATTTTTTACTCCTCCGCAGGAGCCCTTCACATTTTTCTAAATGGACACGTCATCCAGGCCCACTTGTGTCCTGGGCCGCCAGCGAGCACCACATGCATCTTCCTTTGGAAAATGGACGCATTTCACTTGCGTTTAGGATATCAATTTAGTTGTCATTCAGCCGAACATGTCGTTTACTAGGTACCGGTACTTTTGCCCGTGTCCTTAACGCTGTTTTCTCTTGTGATATAAATTCAGCGCCGGCTGTCACAAGCAAGACAGGCTCCGTGCTTTACGGTGAAGTGGTGGCAAGGAAGTATGCTCAAGGTAGCACAGGGGCCAAATTCATACACATATATTTCGCTCAATGATAAACGTCAAACATATAATGACAGAAATTGAACGCCAATACGGACGGTAATTTAGTGCATTTGGTGTCGTTTCTTTATTACTATTTCATTTACATTTACTATAACAATTTACATTTACATATACTATTACATTTCAAAATCGTGGGGAAACAAGAAAAAAGCACAAAATGCGTATTGGAGCTTAAATAAGTTTAGTGTATCTACAGGTATGTGACCACTCAGTAAGAAAATTAAATTTAACAACTCTATTTTACTTTTTCCAGGAAATAGTGGTCACATTAACAGGGTTTTGTAAAAATGCGGGACTCATAGGGGACCTATTTATGACCGAAGCTGCCGATAACAACATTGAGACATTGTAGACTAATCGTAAGGAGTCTGCAAATATTCGAAACTCCCGAATTAGGAATCGATTAGTGTCCTATTCTATTCGCTTTTCGAATGAAATGGTCCCTATTTGTATATGTTAACGTCTTTTCTAATACTTCCTAACATTTCAGAACGAACGTCAAGTGAAACTAATGAAGCCTAAAAGTGCACGAAAAGTGCACTTTTAGTGTTCACCCAGTGGTGATAGTGTTCACCCCAGCGGTGATAGCACGGGCATGAAACATTATTACCTCCGTATTGACCGAGGCTACGTCACTTAGGTATGGGGACTCACAGACTATGCAGCAGTCACTCGAGCTTACTCAAGATTCCTCATGATATGCATGTCAAGAAACTGTTTGGTTTACACTTATTGCTCCATTTGCGCTTTTAGTGCACAACGCATCATAACTTGCTATGTATTGGCTGAAAGTTCCTGACTTTATTTTATATTAACTCTGATAAGTGCTCTTGATTTTGCGGAAACAATTCAACATATTATTTAAATCGCATCTGGCATTATTGGAATTGTTTTGGATTTGGACTCAGAAGTAACTATTCTCATACCTCTACTACACTTCGTAGGTTCAATAATCGAAGCTTTGAGGTCTTAAGAATAAAGTATTGTTTCCATTTTATTGTGTAACTGTTTGTTTTATTGTCAACTCTTTCATTGTACGATGCTTCGCGTACTTGAGAAACATTGAAAACACCTTGAGTCTCCAGATAACATCTTTTTGGCAAAAGATACTTTCGGACATCCCGCCTAGATATTGAGAGCAAAGCCGTATATATCCGTAATTTTTAAAGAATGATCTGAGACGACAGGTTACATTCGGCGTGGAATGACCCTGAAGTGCGTGTTTCCAATGAAAGGCAAAAGAAGAAAAAAATTAGCTATGTGCAATAATGGTTACAGCAAATCTGTGTCTCATCAGCTTTTCTTACATTATAACGTGAGGTCGTGCGGGAAAATTCTGCCTGTTTTTATCAGTTAGCAATAACTCGGGCCCAAGGTTGAGGCTGCCTATTTAATTACAATTAGTACTAGCGCGGAAATGTTTTCCTGTGATAAGCGAAGGGCCGATAATGATGCATATTGTGGCATTTAAGAGAGATACTTAAATTCGAGTTCTTCCTTAAAGAAAATGTTTGTTTGAGGCCTTAATTCTTTATTAAAAATTATGGACAGTTTGAAAAGAGGAAACACGCAGTTTGCAAATTCATATTACTGCACCAATAAAGTTACCGCAATTCTGCCAACTGAATCCGTTAGAACATCCAAAGCGCAGAAGCCTGGTACATCCTTTAAATCTTACCTGAATTTGTTACATGTTTACAAGGAGGTTGAAAAAAATCGTGCTAACAAATTATTCATGTGCTTAGCGACCATGTATAATATATCAATTTTATTGCTTTAGATGTGCTATTAGACTGAATTTACAAAATTGTCTCACCATTTTTCATTGCTTACTTACAGAGTAGCACATTTGAAAGTTTCATTTTATGAAAAAAATGTGATCTTGCATAGTTTCTATACAAAGATCGGCGACATAATTCACAAATAGCCTTAAACATTCACGAGACTTCAATTTTTTTTCTTTTGTATACAAGAAACCTTACCAAAGTTGGTGAAGTTGTTGCGGAGAAAATATTCACCGACGATTACGATTCTCAATGCGAATTGCGAAATGTGAGCACAGCTCTTTAGGGTTTTCAAATGGCGAAAGATCGAGAAAAAAATTTGAGATCCATGTACGCACGTACTATTACAGGCCACAGTTTATTTTACAAACATAGTTTTTGCTCAAAACACACTCTTATCGTAGTCCTTCATGGTCGTGACGGAAGCCTGGTGTTCTGAGAAATGAATGCATATATGTTCGGCTTCGACGCTTAGCCTGTGCTTCGACAGCGCGCACCTCTGAATTCTGGCGTCGGAGGCGCTGAGCCTTTGGTCGGACGGTTCGTTAAGCAACCCAAAGCCCACGCCAGCGCTTTGTTTCCATGTATGGTATCTGTCGACGCGCTCGCCGCATGCCTTCGTAATGTCGTCATCGGCGACCGGATGATGGCGCACGGTAGAATGGCGCCACCTCTTTGCGTGTCGCCTGTGTGGAGCAGGTCTTATGCGGCACTCCACTCTTTTCCTTACCCTTTCGCCATATACTCTCCTCCTCCGCTTTCCTCTTGCATCCTAGTACCCCCTTCCTACGCTTTACTCCTCGCGCTCTCTTCGCTATCACCGTCTGTCTTACTCCGCTGCGATCGCAATTGTCGGTGAATTCTTTTGGAGCGCAGCTGTTGGGCGCACGTTCCTGTGGCGAGTGGCGGTGTTAGCAGTGGCGTCGTCGTCGGCGTAACTGGAAGAACGAGCACAGAGAAAGCTGAAAGAGCGAACTCGGAATGGAAGATGATAGGCGTGAGCCGCGAAGCGCGGAGACCAAGTCGATGAGACCCTTCACTGACGTGCGCGCGGAAAACTGGTGTCATGCGGACTTGCCCGACTGCTCGATGCGTAGTCGTATCTCGCCTTAGGCGAACCTTTCGTTTCCTACTATCATCTCCTCGCCTCAGCTCTCGCCCACGCTTGTTTGGTTTTCTGGGCATGGGTTCGCTCGCGCTTGTTTAGATTCTGATGGTTTGTGATTCTATGCGCGACGAGGATTGTGTAGTACTCTTTCGAAGCCACGCGGCACCAGTTATTACACTGGAACCATCGAGGAGTCATATGTAAAAGCCGACCCGCTTTAGCGGTAGATCATATTTTCGGCGATTGCAGACTTTACGATACGCCCATATCAAATTCCTTGCCTCATGATATCGCGAGGTCAAAACACATATATAGCCGCGCTCAAATTTCGCATTAGGGAGTGTCGTGATCGTCGGCGAATTATTAGTAACCGCACACGTCCGGCGCCACAGGTACCCCGCATGCGCGCACGCGAAAGCCATCTGGTGGTGCCGCTAGGAACACGGCTAAACGCGTCCTTCTCTGTGATTGGCTGCGTGGGCTCTTTCGTTGTGCCGTCTTTTATACTCCCCGTTCGCTCGCTTACGCCGATGCCGACGCTCAGCGCAGGAACTGGCGCCTGAGGAGCCTCTGCGCTCTAAAACAAGTTCTACTTTACAATATATTTAGATAGGATCTTCCGATATAAACCTTTCTCAAGTCTACGTACTTTTTTCAACTTGAGGACTGTGGGCTTCGTCATAATGCTCTCATAATGTAATAATGCGTCATAATCTACTCGATGAAACCTTTGTATTGGACAAAATATAGCGCTAACTACGCCAAGTTTCTCTGGTACTGTTCGGATACCTAAAAATGAAGATGCATGTACAAACCTATAATTCGGTGGAAGAAAGAACGCAAGAACAGTGGCAAGAACGTTGTAGATGGAGTGATGTGAATTGAGAAAATTGGAAGCATAAACAGAATTATCGCTCATGCTCGAGAGAGACGCTTAAACTTCTCCTATTCGAAGTGCGAGTTCGCATAACACACAGTGTCGTCTGCAGTTACATTCATTTAATCGATTGGTGGTGTACAGTATGGGCAACATAAGTGTACTTGTACCTACGCCTTTTCTTTAAATAATGCGATTTCAATGACATGTCGAATTATCAAAACCATTGATTGCCACGCATAGTTTAAACTTGTACAACCTTGAGTCGATTCCATCTTTCCCTCCAGCGTAGCAGCGAAAATGTCAATGGATCCAATTCGACATTGGAGCTGCTATCTCACACAATTTCGAACAGCCTCCGTCCGTGCTCTGGGTATCCTGAAATTGTCATTTGCATATGTAATTAGCATTTAGGGTAACCATAAAATTGAAATGCTAGATTTATGGTTAACGAAAATTCTTTACGTCGTTTAACGTAACGTCGCAAAAAGATAGTGTGAAACAAATACTAGCAGAAAACATTCCACGGTGAATAATAAGCAGAAGGACTTGTGGTTGGGCAAGTTGGTGTTTGCCTAACGACATATTTCGGCGCGGAGGCAGTGTTACAAAGAAGGCACCCAGACAGACGTCACAGGCGCCATCGATGAAATATAATGATGAATATCGATGAAATATTCACTTTAAGGCGATGCGCCTTGCAGCAATGTTGCAACCCAACGTATTGCCACTATCTGAACACCACAACCGCTAAGCCACTATTGCAAGTGAATGCAGATTATGGCCACCATCATGCTCGCGAACTGGAGGAAAAGAAGGTAATTGTTATAGTATCTGTGTTTGAGGTTCTGGTTTCGTTGTTCCATTCCTCGACCGAGCCTGTAGTACTCCGGGTGATTAGAGGCTGCAATGATCAAACGTAGACAGGAAGCAATATAGGACAGATGGACAAAACATGCTTATAGGTAAACGTTTACATGCAATTACATGACAGATAAAAAGCGTGGATTACAAATCTTTAACTCAGCTAATGACAGTTCGAGCCAAGACTACGAAATCCTGCTGATTGTTTGCAATACTGATTTTAGCACAGAATAATAACTATGATTTCGATTAATATACTCCAATAGCCAAAGAAAAAAGCGCGCAAGCACTATTGGCTCGTTCCACAGACACAATTGCCAAGATGAGTAAAATCCATGTGGATGGACCTACTCTGGAAAATAAAAATATATGGAAAACAAAAACATTTTCTCTTTTTCTACAACCCCGCTTCCTTTTTGATTTTCTCGTCCCGGCATCGGTGAACAACGCAGGGCCAACACAATTTACTGCTAGGTGAGTCTGAACTTCGGCGGTGTCCCTTGTCAGCAAAGTGTTTGGGAGAAGGCGCCGCTACACCACGCACACCAGTCTCGAAGTAGTGAAGGCAAGGCGCAGAAGACCAGGACTCAAGAAGAACACAAACGACAGGACCGGCGCCCTGTGGTTTTGGTTACCCTGTGTTCTTCTTCTTGAGTCCTGGTCTTCTGCGCCTTGCCTTCATTACTTCAAGCATGAACCAGCTAGCCCAAGCAAGAGCTTTACTACACCAGTCTCACCGTGGGTTTGTTTGAGGGTGACCAATGATGACTGTTGGTCGGCGGAATCCGAACTTGGTATTTCCGTGACCGCGTTCTCCCAATTTGTTCTGTGCATCCGTACCAAGCCTACAATGAGCGCCCCCCAAAAAACATTGCAAAAAAAAAAGATTCACACGTTTCCTCCTCGGACGCGCAGGGCACTAAACCCTACTTGGTATACATAGCACAAGGGGCGAGTGTGTCGAACCAGAATATTTTCGTGTTGCGTTCGGGTTCCGATCCCTGTCAGCGTTCCGTTCCGGTTTGAATCACCTCGAACAAGTTTAAATGTGTTCATGAGTAGAAAAAAAAACGTTTTTTTTATTTTACTCTTGTAGTGCTGCGTTTTCGTTTCTCTGTCACGTCAGTCCAAAAACGAATTCATAATATAGGTTTCTTTATGTAAATGTTGTGACTTGGCCAACTTAACGGTAGAATCCACTGCAAAATGTTTTCTATGGGAGGCAAACGATTACGACGCTAATTGAAATGAAATAAAAAGTTAGAAGAGACACTTAAGGCTGCTTACCTGTGTGAATGTGAATTCATTACTCTTTATGGCAACAAGTTTGTATTTGTTGATTTGTTTTGGTTCATTAATGTTACTAAATTTAATTTTACTCTCGGCTCATAAACCCGTAGTTGTTTTCTTGAGGAGAACAACAACACTGGCTCTACGTAGCCGCCGCGGTGCCACTTTGAGCTCCACTCACCTCGACGACCACTGACGGGCCCCCAAAAACTCCATCCTCCTGGTCGGTTGTCGTTGCCTAGAAACTTTCCGCCTTTTTTGAGCGCAACTAAATTTTCTAATTGGTCGAGAGGCACAGCGTCGGAAAATTAGCAACTACCAAGGACACCAAAAATGTCCAGCCTGGTCCGACCCACTAATCAACCTGGACCGGCCTGCTAATTCCTCTAATCGTATTTCTCAACACCCCAATGCCACTATTTACCATTAGCTGACTACTCACCTCACTAATGCACCCCAGCCTACCCGCAAATTCGCATTAATCAAGTTTAATAAATCTGCCCCTCCATATTAGGGTTGAGCAGATTCATGATGACATATAGAAAAAGCGTTCGCATCTACTTTTAACATGGAGTTAAGAAGGTCCCAAATTTGTTGTTTTTTAATTCTCGTGCTCTCGTAGAGCAGTAAACGAAGGACAGAATGTCACTGCACAAGAACTGCCGGTGACGTAGAGGACTGCGAGTGTTTGTGTCTCACTGCTGCTTGCTCATAACGGTTTATTCAACCAGAATAAGTGGAAAATATGGATTCATTGTTGATGTCCTTGAAAAACTTCGCATGTGGGCGGGGATCTATTCAAATTAACAACAGAGTAAAAACATCACATAATATAGAAGTCTATGCTCATAGGAACCACGAAAAACAAGCCGTGATAGGTTGCCACGGAATAGACGTGGCAAAACTAACTTCGCAATTACTAACTTCGGCTACCAAGCTTTCCACTCAAGGAACCAGCTCCCTCTTAAACCATGTACTCACTAATATTTCGTCTTCACCAGAGTCTGGGGTAATTGACATAGACATATCAGATAATTACCTTGTATTCGTCACTTTCAAATCTAACCCTCCAAGGTCAGATCCCTGTTATTTTACGTCTCGTCTTGATGATATAAATTTTGTTGATTTAATTGAAAAAACTGACTGGACAATTATAACTTCCAAACTAAGTCCAGATGAAGCACGTCATATATTTTATTCTTTATTTTTAAAAGCGGTTTATGCTAATACTGTCACAATTAAGTGCAAAAATAACTTTTAATTTCCGCACACTCCTTGGATCACTAAAGGGCTACTTGTGAGCATGAGGAAAAAAGAAAACATGTATAGGAAGACTAAAAAACAGCATTTCAATGTTAATTTAGCCTTACGCTACAAGAAATATTCAGCATGTTGAGTAATTTATTGAATCAATCAAAAAGGCAATATTAGGAAAATTATTTCATGAAAAATAAGTTTCATTAACAAAACAATGGCAACTTATCAACGAGTTTTTGAATGTACCGCATTCTGGCAGGTGCATTGAAAATGTAATTTACAATAATGTAACTATCACTGACACGCCTAGCAATGCTCGTGCGTTCAGTAATCACTTTTATGAAATTTATAATGCTACCCATGTTTCTTGTATTTATCATCCGAGCCAATGCGCCCAATCTTTCTTTTTGTTTCCTGTAACATCTGAAGAATTTCTTACTGAGATTTACAACTTACGGAACGCAGTTCCTGGTATTGATGGTATTTCTGCATTTCATTTAAAGCTTGGTGGTCCGATTATTTCTGATGCTCAGGAACCTAATTAGCCTTATGTTTAAAACCGGTATATTCCCTAGAAGTAAAAAAAAAGCTAAAGTAATTCCTGCTCATAAAAACGGTGACAAAGCTCAAGTCGGAAACTGTCGTCCTATATATATTTTACCTTCAATTAGCAAAGTTGTAAAAAAATTTATGCTTAGTCGTATTAACAGCTGCCTTAACAAATTTAGCTTGATGAAACCCTTTGAGTTCGGTTTTCGTTCAGAAACCTCGACTAACTTGGCTTTGCTATTATTAACTGATTATATAAGACATTCACTTGACCTCGGATACTTTGTTGGCTCGGTCTTTTTAGGCTTTACTGAAGCCATTGATACAATAAACCAAAAATTGTTGTTTACTAAACTCGAGTGTATTGGAATTTCTGGTCCATCTTTTAATATATTAACATGTTATCTTTTCACTCGGTAATTAACAGTATACGCGGGCGGGGTTTTCCCTGAAGGCAAAATTATTAACCAAGGAGTGCCTCAGGGCTTAAATTTAGGGGCACTATTATTTTCCATTTATGTAAATGGTTTACCTGACTGCCTTGATTATACCCAGCCTATATTATACACAGACGATACGACTGTTGCCCTCTCGGATAAATAATTAGTTTCGCGAAATTTGAAACTAAATAGTGATCTGCCAAAAAATACTGAATGTTGTAACTCCATATTCTAATTATAAATCCTACGAAAACGCAATTCATGTTATTTAAGTCATCACGGAGACATACACCTTGCTCTCCGACCATAACTCTCAATGGGCATGACATTCCTGCCTCCACTTGTGTTTCTTTCCTCGGCATCAAATTACAACCCCACCTTAAGTTTATTAACCACATTGCACACATTAAACTAAAAACAGCATTTGGCATTAGAGCACTACTCAAATCACGTGCGTTTTTTTCCCAAAGAAGCATTATTATCGTTATATTTCGCTTTCATTCATAGTCATATCATTTATGGTATCGCTTCTTCGGCTAATACTTATCATTGTCATCTTTCCTCTACTCAAAACCAGGCTGTCCGCAATATAACGCGAAGCCATTTTTCTCTAACGCCCCTTCCCAACTACGTACAAACCGTATTCTTCAAGTTACTGATTTGTTTACCTATCATTTAGCGATATTGCTATTCAGATTTCTAACTAAAGAAGTTTCTTACAACTTCGTTAGTTCTGATCTCCTTTTTAATCCTAATAACACAATGTTTGCAGCACAAGGAAAATTACTGCTGCCTTTTGTCATACTAATCAGGAAAAGATGGCTTACACTTTTTGCGCGCATAAACTTTGGAACAGTCTTCCATATTCGATTAAGTTGTCATCTACCTTGACCTCTCTCAAATATGCATTCAAGGATTATTTGCTGTCTGATTAATTTTCTGTAACGTTATTTTGCTAATTAGAAGACGTGTAAAAACCAAAGATTGTGCATCTTTCCTCTTCCTTTTGTCTTTTATTTGTGTCATCACTCAGTTTCTTGGTGATATTTTCCTTATTTCATATTTTCTTTCTCTGCTCTGTATTACGCTTTATTTTTTTATAATTTCTAACCCATGGGTATCGGTGCAGTCTCTGACTTTGGGACCCTTGTCTGTATACCATTTCTTGTAACCAATTGTTATGAAGGAATAACAAAGTAAAACTGCAACTGAAACTTATTCTAAATGCTAAGGACAGTACCTAACGCAAACTGACAGTATATGAGGAAAACTTTAGATTACATTGAGGCTAATAATAAGAGAACCTGTAGGTCGTGGATCTACAGCCTGTGAATAATATTTGGTGGTGCTCTCGGGCTAGTGGTAAAAATATCTTCAGACGTAAGGTAATGTACTTAATAAAAAACTAGAAATTACAGCTTTTAAGAGCCGCCAACGGTTCACCTATGCTTGGGAATAAAGCAGAAAGGAAACCTGCGATATAAAAGCAAACACAGCCGTTTAGTATTTACACTTATGCAGCGTTCTACCCATATTAAGGGATGTTAAATATCTTTTTAGGTTGAATAAACTACCCCGCTTAGCCAAATAGAAGGGCATTAACAAATGTTATTTGCATGCGAAATTAGCGCTTTACTTTCATCAGTTGCGTGCATTTCTTCTACTTGGAGTGGTCACATTGCCTATCTTTCGCATATTTTAATGGAAATTTCTTGCATTAAAATTTCGTGCAGAATCGTATCTGATATACGGCCTACTTTTCTCGCGAGTATCACCTTTTTCAATTAATTTTCCTGCTGAATTTTTCAAGCTCTAAGAATAATCTTCGTATGCGTTTTCTGGCGGCATAAAGAAATAACAGGGCGAGCAAGATAAATGGCAGTTGCTGGAGACCGAGGATGAAGCTGATACCCCTTGTTAAAACAAGCGCTGCTGAGCACGAGCACAATTGTTCCTATCTCTGGAAAGCATTCAGAAAAACCTCACCGCCATCCCACAAATGCTTAACAGCGCTTACACAAGTTTTCGGTATGTTGGTTACCTTGTTTTATGTGAAGGGTAGCATGATTCAATTTAGTGTAATTGAATTAGTTGAGAAGTGTCAGTACTGCGTTTGTTGTGCCATGAGCGGAAAGAGAATTGGGTTCGCTGCCTACGTCGTTTGGCTAGTGAGGCTCGGTGAGCTTATTGAGAAAAGCTCTAGTGTTCTTTTTGCGTCTAGAGCAGTCTTAGCTTAGTATAAGGTGCTATGGTTTGTTAAATGTAGCAGTGAAATGTTTCCTTTCGTGAAGGAGAGAGGGGTGGGAAGGTAGTTGTTGTGAGCGGTAGCTTTGTGGTTAGCTTTGCAACAATGTTATTATGAAAAACACGTAAGTTAGAGGGAAAGATGAGCCTTTCTATCTGAGTACGCCATGCAGGAACCCGCACCATGCATGTCCTGTACGCAAGGACGGTCGACTTTTAAAGGAAACACCAGAACAGAGTAGAAAGAGGAAGCTACAAAAAAAAGGTGGGGGTGGGGGGCGTAAGAAAGAAAACTAAGAAAACACAAAGGTCATACAGATTGTAGGCGTTCGCAGTGAGCGGTGGGTTGCAAAAATGCGCAACAATGCGTGCGTGGTCTTACGCTGCGCACGTGAATCTCACAGGTGCTGGAAAATGATTTCCTCAGACAGAGGCAAGTCTTCTGGACTAATTGATTGCTACGCAAAATGAGCCTCTCCTGCGACGGTACTGATTTCATACGCAAGTACAACACGGCATATGGGACGCGATGCGGTGACCATTCTATTCCGAGGCGAACGACGTTTCGTGCTTAGTGAATGGTGCAAATGCACTTTGCTCGAGCTGCCATCGAGATCCGATGGTAAAAATGTAAGGGGCAAAATCTAGCATAACACGACGGCAATGCCAAAAATAGGGCACCTCGCGATGTTGCGGCCGCTCGGTGCCTCCGCCATAGCGTCAAGGTTTTTTTCTCTCGGGTGAGACCCATCCAGATAGATTATGTGTCCGAGCTAAGTAACAGCTCGAAGGTGCTGTTCCTACTTATCGCACTGAAGCTTTACGCCGCTCTCTCTAAGGCGTTCCAGGACAGCTTTTCAGTGTTTAACCGTAGTTATTCATTGTTTACGATATGGGCCCATCATTCGGTAGGCATGGGCTTTCGGGAGGCGAGCCAGCAACTCATCAACTTTTTTTTTTTTTCTGAAAATGGTGCATTGCAGTTGTATTTCAAATGCTAAATTAGTTTTTAATTAGGACAAGGTATCGTTTACTAGCTGCCGGCACCTCTGTCCGTGTCCTTAACGCTCTCCTCGCTTATATGCGAATTCAGCGTCGATTGTCTCAAGTAATACAACCAATGCATTTTAAGGCGAAGGGGTAGCGCGGAATTATGCCAGGCGTAGCACAGGGGCCAAATATAAAAACTCATATTTTGTTCAAAATAAAATCTAATGTGAGATAATGATAAAAGTCGAATGGAAATGTGCAGGACTATTTATTATACATTGAGTCACATTTTAAGGAGCAGTGTCGGAGTCCAAAAAATGTGTACGAAAGTGGACCAAGGCAGAAATTTCGGTGTGTCTGGTTTTTTATGGCGGAAAATTCTCAGAGTGAATTGAGGCTTCAATATTCTAGGTTAATAAGTTAATAAATAATTTTTAATGCAACAAATTTTAGCGCAAATAATTATTTTACAGCTTTGTGATAATTCAGTGAGGCAATTACAATAAGCAAATCTAGAGTACCTTCTTCAAGAAACCGTGGTCAACATGGCAGACTTTCGTCAGTTCTGGGTACTCATACGGTACGTTTTTCTGTCCGAAGCAGCCGATAACCACATTCACATATTTTAGACTAATGTTTAAAGGTGTGTGAATGTTCTAATAACGAATCGAGTATGCTCCTATTTCATTCGGTTTTCGGTTCAAATATTATCTATTCGTAAATGCGACTACTCTTTTAATACTTTTGGAATGTTTTAGCACATCATATGCTAAAATTAAATATGAACGTGGAGCAAAAGCATGTTTTCTCGCCTGAAGGTTATCATAGACATAAGACATGAAAGCTTGCGTTGTGAAGCAGACTACATCACTTAAGTATCCGCAACCTTATATTCTATAAATAACCATTCACACTTTATGAAGAGTGCGGTGCACGTGAAAAAAAACCAATTGTCTCCTCTTAATGCTCCATCTGTGCTTTGAATAAACAACACTTCATAACGTTCTACCTGTTGGCAGAAAATTCCTGTCTTTGAGAATACCAGGATGCGGACATCATTTTATAATAAATGAGATTACGGCTGTTGATTATTAGAAGAGTATTCTATATTTTATTCAATTCGATTCGCATATTGCATTATTCGATTGGTATTAGATTCGGTCTCAAAAATGACAATTCGCCACCCCTACTAATCTTGCTACGTTCGATATGTGAAGCTTGCAAGTTTTAAACACCAAAGTATTTTTTAAATTCACATTTTTGCAGAACGAGGTCTCGCGTACTTGAGTAAACTGTGAAAACACGTCGCGTAACAAGAGAATGTTTCTCGGCTAAAATTTCTTCCCTTATCACACTTAGTAAATATACGGCGCAAGATATAAATAACCATAATTTTTAAAGGAAAATCTGAGACGACGCGTGTCCCTTGGCGTGTGGTGTCCTTGAAGTCTATATTTGAAATAGGAGCCAAAAGAAGAAAACAGTGATGTGTAATAACGATTATAACAAATGAGAGAGTCAACAACTTTTTTTGCACAATAACATGGTGTTTATTCCGCGCCAGAAGTGTACGCGACAATTCTGTCCGTTTTTCGACGAAGATATATCTAGGGCCCAAGTCCGATGCCACCTATTGAAATACATGTAAACCGCCGAAATTCTCTTCTGTGATAAGCCATGGGCCGATATTAATGAATATTGTTGCATTTGAGGCGAGACAGGTAAATTCTAGGCACTGATGAAAGAACTTTTCATGTAAGACTTTTAATTTTGCAAAAAATTGTTTACAGTTTGAAAAACAGACGAACTAACTATACAAATCCATATCTCTGCACCAATAACCGGTTGCATAGTACTGTCAACTACATTCGATGGAACGTCTAAGGCGGACAAATTTGGTACGTTATTTATATCTTGCGTGATTTCGTTACGTCTTTACAAAGGTGTTGCAAAAATCATTCTAACAAATTTGCAGTGTACTTATGGGCGATGTACAGCACATTAATTTCGTTTGCTTTTGATCTACTATAACACTCATTTGACAGAAATGTGATATCATTTTTCATTGCTTAGTCAAAGAGTTCTAATACACATAGTTGTATATTCTGATAAGTTGTAATTTTTTATCATTTTCTTGCGAAGATTGACGCCCTAAATAAGAAATGCGCTCCTGCAGTCACTCAATTTCAATTTCTTTTCTGTCATATTAACAAACCTGATGAAGTTTCGTACAGTGGTTGCCGAGGAAACATTCACCGATGATTGAGACCCACACTAATGCGAAATGTGAGCGCCGCTCTCTAGGTGCTTTCAATTCGCGATCTATTGAGGCAAAGAAATTCAGGGACCTGTATGCATGTACAGTTGCAGGATACTCTTTATTTTCCACGCATGCTCTTTCTTCAAGACACACTCCACTCACGGTCCTTGATGGTCGTGAAGGAAGCCTTGTTGTCGGTGAAAGGAACTGATGTTCGTTCAGGTTCAACGCTTAGTTTCTGGTTGGGCGGCGCGCATCTCTCCGTTCCGGCGTCGCAGGCACTTAGCCTTTGCTCGGCCAGTTCGTTTATGATCAGCGTCAGACTAAGCACTTCAACTGGTTGCGTAGCTCATTGTTCAGGATAAAAGCGTGAACATGGGGAGGCGTGGTTTGCGCGGAGCGAACCTCTAGCGGCCGCAGGGCAGGCGAAGTAGCCCATGCCCGTGGTGTCCGAAGACCATGCGAACGCTTTGTTTCCACATATGGTACCTGTGGGCGTGCTCGCCCCATGCCTTCGTAATGAGGTAGTCGACGACAACGTGATGGCGCGCACTAGTACGGCGCTGTCTCGTAACGGGTCGCCCACATGGAGCACGACTCGTGCGGCATTCCGCTTTGCTCTTCACCAATTCGCCAAATCTCCTCCTCGGCTTTCCTTCTCGCGCTCTCTTCGCCAGTAATTGTCGGTGATTGCTTTATTGCCCCCGCGCGGCCGGCACCCCCGCTGCCGCGCAAGCGCGGAGGCGAGCGCCATCTTGTAGCAAGTAACCCAGCGCGTGTGCCTCGCGGTGATTATTTCGTGCGGCTCGTTCGTTCCGCCAGCCTTTCATCCTCCGCTGCGCTCCGCCTCCACCCGATTACGCCGACGCCGAGGCCGAGATCGAACGCAGGGACGTGCGCCTAAGAAGTATAGTCTAAAATGATTTCTTCTTCGGAGTGCACTTTGATATAGCACCCCGAGGTAATGCTGATGCTCGGACACCCCGAGAAAAATTTACGCACCTTTTCGACGTGAGCACACTGGGCGCCGTCATAATCCCCCCTGGGCTGAGCTAATTTAACGGGAAGCCGAGCGCGAAAGTATTGAGGACGCTGCCACGCATGCCTACGTACTTCCGCGCCACAGTCCAGGGAGGAAGTTCTCGTTGTACTTGATGAAAACGTCTATACTTGACAAAACAGCGCTAATGTGCCTTGTTTTGCTGGTACTGCTCTTCTGACTCGTTTTGAAACGAACAGGCGAAAGAAACGACGCGACATCAATAGCGTGAACGCTGTAAGTGGAGTGAACAGAGAGAAGTGGGGACATTGCGTGGGAGCACACGCAGAATTATCACTGATGATTGAGAGAGGGTGCTAGCATTCTCTCCGATTCAAAAGATCCCTTCGCACCAAAAACAGTGCCTTCCCAAGTTATATTCCTTGAGAAGGCTAGTCTTGAACAGCATGGGCAATATAAGTCTACTTAAACCTAGGCTTTTTGTATCTAGAAAGCACAGATACATTTATACAAAATAACGCCAATTCATTAACATCTCTAATTCTCATAGACATTTTGTAGAAGCTTCAGCTAATTTAACGGTATATTGCCCACGTTTCTGTGTCCCTGCAGTGTACGCCAATGGAGCCATTTCCCATTAGTGCCGAAAACATACGTAATTTAGAAAAACCACAGGGCTTTCTCTGGATAAGCTGCAGTTGTAGACTGCGTATATACTTAGCATGAGGAACAACTGCAACGTTCGAGAGAGACAATAAGGATTATCAAACTTTCTTCATGTGCTTTAGGGCATTCTCTCGTTGTAATGCGAAAAATATCCTAACAGAACCCATTCCACGATGAACATCAATAGTAATGCGGTTAGCATTTAAATAATGTACCTACACCACATATTGCCGCTACCTAAACATAGGTGAAAGAGAGAGGGAGGGATCTTAAGGACGCATATCCTGGCTTAGCCGTCTATCGCGCCTGGCTCCTCTCCCTCGGTTGCTTCTGGACTCGATGCTCCACCTACTGGCGCTGCTACGAAAACCGCGCCTCGGGCTGGCTTACATGTAAATTCAGACAAGACTTTTTGAATATGTACGAGCTAGGTTCGATTCAGCCCCGCCCTGAAGAAATCTTGACTTTTTTGTCATTAGATTGGCAGTACACATCCTGTAACCCAAGTTGGTGCGAGAAACATAGGTGAAGAACGCGATATACAATGTAGCAGATGTCCAGTGACCAAGTAGGCGTGAAAGCGGTTGGTACATGGAAGAGTGGCACGTGACCAGGTTTACACACCCGGTAAGCCAAGGTGCACCACCGGTTGGTTTCCAACCTGGTTAAATCAGCACAGCAGTGCAATGCTCTTCCCACTAGATCATGCACTACCCAGGGATCCAATGTGGCGAGAAAGAGGTTGAAAACGAACAAAGTAACAAGCAGGTAGGCGGACATACGATAGGCTGGATGCAGTAACACCAAAAATACTCAGACCATAATGTTCCATACCATAAATACTCATACCATAAAATACCATACCATAATACCATACCATACCATACCATTTATTTAAAACACTGCTGGTGAAATGTTCGTTTTTTGGGCACAGAAAGATGGTGGTGCGATGTCGAGGTCGGGACTTCTTTAAATCGTGCAGATAAGTCTCGAAGGAATGGGACAGCTTTAGGGGAGATACGTACTCGTTTTATTGCAACTCGTGAAAGTCGGCTGTAGGCTGGAGCTCGAAATCAAAACAAACAGAATCTCGAACTTTAGCTTTCAAACTTTATTGTCAGTCATAATAAAAAAAAAGTTACAGTGCGCGTGTCACGCTCCAATAGGCAACTTCTTTTTGCGGTTTTTACAGCGAAGCTATTCATGCAAACGGGATAACTCAAAAACAATATATCCTCGTGGGCACGGATTTCAGAAATGACTGGTTAACTCACCAAGTTTATATTATGAAGAAATGTGGGCAACGTAAGGGGGCGATATTGCGAGGAAATATTTTTATAAATAATATAAGGTGATGTTTACGGACAATTTTCTAAATATTTAATTCCTTTCCGTTTAAACAAAAGATAGGTTTGCATATAAGTAAGCTGAACGAACCAAAGCCAGTGACGCCCTCGAAGCAATCCTGATTCGAACACGTGAACTTCGGCGTCCTCTGCTGTTGATGGTCGTTCGTTAAAACTCCGGTTTCTCGATGTGTATTTGTGTTCCAAGTGTTTCGAACTACAACACTCTTTCGCTGACTCCTCCCAAATTCAAACACGGCAAGGTTTGAACATTTTTTTTTATTTCTTCAGTACGCTTGTGTTTCAAGCTATTTAGGCTTAGGGCACGCCGTCTGCATGGCCTCTCTTAAAAGCTAGGCCAGTTGACCGCGTTGATAAAATCCCACGGGAACAAGCTTGTGACAGTTTCGATGGCTTCCAAAAATCTATACTCTCTTTCGTGATGCTGAAGTTTGGATGGCACTGGGGCGAAATATGGTCAACGCGACAACAAACTGGCGAACTTTTCGAAAAAGCAACGATCCTTCAATAGAAGCGACAACACGGGAGGCGTTGCGTTGCTTGCGCTTGCAAAACTCCCACCAAATGCAAACGCGTAGAAGTGCAATGAAATGAAATTTGTCCCTCAATAAGGTGGCTACTTTAAGTATTGAAAAAAAAACGGTTTTCATGCGCACCTTTGTTTTGAGCGCGCACAGAAGCATTTGTGAACATCAGTCAGATGGCGGTCTGACCGAGGCTCGCGTTCGCGCATCTCTTGCCCGGCAACACTAAACTGACCTCACTCTGGTAGAACACTTTCTGAAACAAAAATTACTGGACCACAACCTCAACCATCGATGATGCGGAAATCCATTGCTGCAATACCGAAGTTCTTAAGCACCGCTGGCCTTTGATACCGACCGTAGTTCTGCTGGCCAGGAGTCGTTCTGTGGCCACGCAGTGTCCATTCTCTCATTTTGTACCTAAATTACTGTTTCTCTTCCCCCCTTTCTTATTCCCAGTGTAGGGTAGCAAACCACATGCTCGCTTTTAAACCTCCCTGCCCATTCTTCCCTTACTGTCTCTCTGTCTCTCTCTCCCCAGAACCTTGTCCTCGGTAGGTTGGGTGCCATCGCGGACGCAGCAGCCACATCTTGTGCGAGAAAAATGCTCCAGGCATCTGAGATTTAGGGATTTCAATGGGCCGGAAATAAAGTCGGGGAAAGAGGCAGGACTTCGAAATCGTGAGTTGTCTTCGTGGCATAGTATGTATGCTACTTGACGTGATGCCACTGTTCTCTACGTGATCTTCGTTAAAACAATGTTCCCTTCTTTGTAGCCTCACTGTTAGCCACTTTAGCACGCTTCTCTTCTTCAAGCAGCTTTATCATGAACGTTAAATATTACAATGACACATTCTGCTAAATTATGTTTTACGAGCTAACCTGTCTCTCGGAGCTTCGTGCTGACGCTACTTCTGTGTACTTAGAGCCAGAAGAACGCACATAACGAACAACCAGGCACATGGACGCACAATAAGCTCGTAATGAGCTTTTCTATATAGGAACAAAAATACCTCTTCATATCACAAGCTGTGTCGCGGCTATTATTTAGAAATTGGGCGTTGCACAGGGAACAATTTCGACGACATGTAAAGAGCAGTGGCGATTATTTGTATCGCCACATTTTACTTAACGGAAGGAGAAGGTAAACGAATTCGCAAGGCTAAAGCAGGCGAAGTCGCCGTCAATGCGGTGTTAATGTTTCAATGATTCAATGTTGAATACCTCGCTATTTTTCTCTATATTTCACGTTTATTACTAATTAATTTTATACCTCACTTGTCTTGTATTGCACATGCACTTATGTCAACCTTCTCTTTTTTAGTGTCTACACTTCGTTGACCTTTTCCGTTTGATACCAAGATGCTAGGAGGACCAATCCCAGAGGTGAGGCAGTGTATGCTGCTGTGTGATTATTTTCAATTATCTTGATGCGAATTACTCCCGTACTCTTAATTTTACATAGTTTGCTACTAATTCTCTCTTCGGGAAGACACCGCCGACGTCGCCTTCCGGACGCGTAATTGTCTCGCGTGAGCCTTCTTAGTCCAAGCGAACTCAGTCTTTCGCAAATGTGTGCTGTACGTCCGCTTTGCCTCATTGTGACAATATCTACGGTGCTGCACCCTTTACACGTGTATTGTCTTTACTAAGATGTCCAGATCCTGGATCTTGTCTTGGCTTTGTACGGCTCGCTTTTTCACGGGTGGGGTTGCTTAGTACTGCACCTCGCCATTGTTGCTCAGAGCAGGAGTGCTGACGGGAGTGAGTCTAGGGGGTTGCGCGGGAGGCGCGACCTTTCTCAGTTCGCGTACCTCTTGGGTTAGCTGTTGTTCTAGGCCCCTGAGCATGGCGTTCTCACGTTTTATTTCTGCAATTATGTCATTGTCAATGTTATTTGTGACTGGGTTCTGAGGCAGTTACTTCGTAGACCCCGCGCCTTGGCGCACCCTTGACCGCGTCTGCCAAGCTCACCTTTCGTGGGAGGGCCTGGATGGATCTAGACCTGGCTCGGCCCGGTCCCGGGGTGCGACTGCGAACTCTGCTCCTCGACCGGCTGTGCTGGCGGGATCGAGGGGTCCCGGTAGCCAGCGGCGATCTGGACCTGGCCCGGCCTCTGGATCTGGATCTTGGTTTTTGCAAGGCGGGGGCTTGCTCTCCTCCGGATTCCTTGACCGCCTCGAGTTCTGCTTCCGCTTCTGCTCTTTTCCTTGCCCATCTTCGTTTCTTGACTATATACGGGGTCTTGAACTTTGTTCGGCAGAATTTGCCTACCGTGGGGTGTTTCCCTCCACATAGGTGGCAGTTTGGGGTGCACGGTGATTGTGGTCTGGGTTCGTGGCACCGGAGCCTCTGCAGATCTTGTCCTGGGGATTTGGGCAGACGTCCATACGGTGGCCCAGTCTACCACATTGGTGACAGATGTCGACCTGCTTCCTGTACAGCGAACAGCCAAGCAGAGTGCCTCCGTACCTGACGAGAGTGGGCGCTTATAGGCCTTCGAAGGCGATGATGACTGTGGTTGTGTTGCTAAGACGCTTGGCTGCTAGAGCTGTCGGGTTCCTGTCGTTGACGATCTTGGAGTTGATGGTCCTGGAGTCTTCTTCGAGGGGTGTGCCTCGGATGACCGCTTTGGCCGTATGATCGGGTGCCCTTTCATACGCGTTGACCTCGTATTGGCGGTTGCCGATCCCGATGACCTCAAGCTTCCTGTATTTTTCAGCGTTGGTGCTACTGGGTGTGCTGATAACGACGATGTTTTGATGGGTGTTGGGGCAGACGGTATCTTCTCTGACGTCTTGATCGGACACTCCTGCAGCCCGGTACATGGTTGACGCAATCCTGACTGCGCCGATCATTGCGGTGTTGAGGCCGCCCTTGGCTTTAACGACGATAGGAGGTCCAATTTTGATAGGCCGCTCCTTACTGGCAAATGGTCGCAAAATGAGACAGCGTTTTTCTAGCTCACCTCATCGCAACATTTGCTAAGCGAATTCCCACAGTGGTATTTGTGTGATTTCTCATCCAATGCTGGAGCGGCAGCATTCAGTCATGGTCAACCTTGCCTACTGACCGCTCCTCATGACAGCATTTCCTAGCGTCGCCAGTCTGCCACTTGATTTCTGCCAACGCCGCTCGTGGAGCGCGCGCTCTACGTCGGCTAGTGTGGCTAATGCAGGCACCACCTTTTACTCAAACATGTCTCGCCGGCAATTGCTCTAATCAAATGCCGAAGTCTAAAAGCCAATCTAACATACCTTTTCAGGAATTTCCCGCTTATTTTATTCGTAAGCTTGTTCAAGGCTCTGTCTAGTGGTTGTTCAAGCCTTTGGCAAGTATTGTGGTTAGCTTGGCTCTAATAGTGAGCGTGAAACAGGGAAACTAGAGGGAAAGTTGGAACAGCATGGCTGTCAACCAGATGGGTATTTTCTTTTGCGTACCCAGTACTACACGAAATCTGCACCATGACTGTTCTGCACGCAATCAGCGGCCGACTGTTAAAGGAAACATCGGAAGAGTGTAGAAAAAGAAGAGCTAAATAGAAAGATGTGGTTGGGGTAATAAATCAATTCGAAGAAAAAAAAAAGAGATCATTCCGATTAGACGCGTTCATCTAGACCAGTGCGTGGCAAAAAATGTGAAGTAACGCCTGCACAGTATCGTGCTGCTCTCGCGCCTGCCTTCGATGCCGTAGGATTCTTTCTTCCGACAGCGGCAAGTGTTTCGGACCAGTTGAGCGCGACAAAAAAATGAGCGTCTCTGCAGACGTATGGGCAGCGATGATGTAGCCATTCTATTCCGATGGGAACGATGCTTCGCGCTTCGTCAGTGGTGGAAGCGCCCTTCGCCCGAGCTCTCACCGACATCGACTGGTTGAAATCTATCAAGTAACTTCTAGTTTAAATAGTCGGCATTTGCCCAAAAGATCCGCCTCTATTCCATACTGTGAAGTGGATGCACAGCGGAGCTGTTGACTCGATTAGACAAGAAAAATTGCCGCAAATAACGTACGCCACGCGCGCACGCAGGTTTGACGAAGCACAACATACATCCGAATTGTTCTACGCCCTCCGCGAAGCGGAAGTGCCTTATAGAACTAATTGATTTTTCAAGTACATTGCGTCAGAAAATTGCGTCAGTGCGCACACAAGCTGCAGACATAACTTCGCAGTGTTACTCAAGCATACGAGAAAAAAATATCTCTATTACCCGGAAACTCAAAAACAAATCTCTAGTCCAGCCGTCGTTTGAGGGCTACCTGAATACTCCTTTGCGGTGCTGCTTTGGGGTAAGCACGAGCCCCTGAAGTATCCCGACCAACTCTTGATGCTTATAGCTTCACCGTGAAACGACCGCCGCTCGCCGATACTGCAATAACTGAGTGCCTGTGCAATAGCATCAAAGATTTTTCTCTGTCATGTAAAGCCCCTCCCGATCGAGTCTGTGTCTAAGATAAGTTACACGGATGGACTGCGCAGTTTGCAGTTATCGTACCTAAGCTTTATGCCTTTCACTCTAAGGCGTTTTCGAACATTTTGTAGTCTTCCGACTCTTCGCATCAAATGGTCTTAATTCGTAAATATTAGCATTTTTTTCTAATACTTATTATTTCACAACGAACTTTAAGTGCACCCAATGAAACGTAAAAGTGCAGCAAAAGTACGGTAAGTTTTCACCCCAGGGGCCATAGCACGTACGTGAAACATTAATACTGGCGTATCAAAGCAGGCTACACCACTTAGGTAAGGGTACCTTACAGGCTATGCTGCAATCATTCGAGCTACTCAAGATTCCCCATGATGTGCATGTTAAGCAAGTTTCTGGTTTACCCTTATTGGGGCTTCATTTGTGCTTTTAATGCACAACGCATCATAACTTGCGATGTATTGACAGAAATATCCTATGTTGACAATACACGGCTGTGAAATTCATTTTATATTACCTCTGATAACTGCTCTTCATTTTCTGAGAACATTTCAATATTCCATGTCATTCGAATCTAGCATTATTCGATTTGCATTCGATTTGAACTCAAAAGTAACTATTAACATCTCTCTACTACACTTCGTAGGTTCAATAATCAAAGCTTTAAAGCCTTAGACAATAAACTAATTTTATGGCCATATATTGGCAGAACGAGGCTTCGCGTACTTTAGCGAACTTTGCAAACACGTTGCGTCTTCAGGTTATATTTTTTCAGCAATGGTACCTTGGGTCATCACGCCTAAATATTGAGAGCAAGGGAGGGTATATCCGTAATTTAAAAAAAAAATGATCTGAGACGACACCTTACACTCGGCGTGGGATGACCCTGAAATGTGTGTTTGAAATGAAAGCAAAAAGAACAAAGAAATTAGCTATGTGCAATAAATGTTATAGCAAATGTGTGCCCCAACAACTCTACTTACATTATAACGTGAGGTTCGTACAGGACAATTCCTCCTGTTTTTATGAGGAAGCAATAGCTCGGACTCAGTAGTGCCGCCTTTTCATATACTGTTATTACCAGCCCAGAAATGTTTTTCTGTGATAACCGAAGGGCCGGTAGTAATGCATAGTGCGGCATTTAAGAGATATAGTTAAATTTAAGCGATTCTTTGAAGAAAATGCTTTTATTTATAATAAAAAATGCCTTTATTAGCGACAGTTACAACAAATTGGAAACGCGAAGTTTGCAAATTCATATTACTGCACCAATAAAAGCTGTCGCAATTCGGCTAACTGCGTCCGTTAGGACATCAAAGGCAGACAAGCCTGGAACATTATTTAAATCTTACGTGAATCTTTCACCTGTGTACATGGTGGTAGCAAAAATCATGCTAACAAATTATTTGTGTGCTTAAGGGCCATGTATATTATATCAATATGATCACTTTAGATGTAATATTGTATTGAATTTACAGAATTGTACACCCATATTTCATTGATTACTTAGAGAGTAGCAAACCTAAAACCTTCATATTCTGACAAGATGTGATTTTTCGTAATTTCTATGCAAAGATCGGCATCATAATTCACAAATTTCCTTCAACATTCACGAAATTTTCATTTTTTTCATTCGTATACAAGAAGCCCGACCAAATTTGGTGCAATGGTTGCGGAGAAAATATATATCGACAATAATTACAATTGTCAGCAATGCGAAATGTGAGCACAGCTATTTAGGCGTTTTCAATTGGCGAAAGATGGGTGCAAAAATTTCAGAGCTATGTACGCATCTACTATAACAGGCCACACTTTATTTTGCACACAGTTTTTCCTCAAAACACACTCCCATCGCAGTCCTTCATGGTCGTGACGGAAGGCTTGTGTTAAGAAAAATGGACGAATGTATGTTCGGCTTCGACGCTTAGCTTCTGCATCGGCGTAGCGTACCTCTGAATTCTGGCATCGGAGGTGCTGAGCCTTTGGGCGGGCAGTTGGTTCAGCAGCAGCGGCAGAGAAAGCATTTCCAACGGTCGTGTCGCTCATTATTCAAGAACAAAGCGTAAACACTGGAACGCGTAGCTCGCGCGGAGTGGATTCTCTAGCGACGGCGGCACAGGCGAATTAGTGCATGTGCAGTGGGATCAAAGCTCAAGCCAGGGCTTTGTTTACATATACGTTATTGGTCGACGTGCTCTCCGCATGCCTTAGTGATGTCATCGGCGACCGGATGATGGCGCACGGTACAATGGCGCCATCTCGTTGCGGGTCGCTTATGCAGCAGGTTCTATGCGGCCCTCCACGCTTTTCGTCACCCTTTCGCCATACTCTTCTCCTCTGGTTTCCTCCGCCTTCCTCTGTACCCTCTTCCTACGTTTACTCCTCCCGCCCTCTTCGCTATCGCCGTCATTCTTACTGCGCTGCGACGCAATCGTCGGTGAATTATTTCGGAGCGCAGCTCTTAGGCACACGTTCCTACGGCGAGTGCCGAGGTTGGTGTCGTCGTCGGCGTACCTGGAAGAACGAGCACAGAGAAAGATGAAAGAGCGAACTCGGAGCGGAAGATGACAAGAGCGATCCGCGAACGGCGGAGACCAATTGGAGGGGTCCTTTCACTAACGTGCGCCTGGGTAACAAGTATCATGCGGACTTGCCCGACTGCTCGATGCGTAGTCGTTAATTGGCTCAGGCGAACCGTTCGTTTCAAACTGTCGTCTCCTAGGGTCAGCACTCGCTCGCGGTTGTACGGTTTGCTTGGTATGGTTTCGTTCGCGCTTGTTTCGATTCTGATGGTTGGCGATTGTGTGCGCGACGCCGATTGTGTAGTACTCTGTGCAAGGCACAGGGCACCAGTGATTACACTGAAAACATCGACGAGTCATGTATAAAAGCCGACGCGCTTGACCATCAGATCAGGTTTTCTGCGATTGCAGACTTTGCTATAAGCCATATCAAATTGTTTGCCTCAAGATACCGTGAAATCGAAACACGTAGAAAGCTGCACTCCAATTTCGCATCAGGGAGTATCGTAATCGTCGGCGAAAAAAAAGTAACCACACACGGCTATTGTCGCAGGTACCGAGGACGCCTGCACGCTACAGCCATCTCGTGGTGCCGCTAGGAACACGGCCAAATGCGTCCTTCGCTGTGATTGGCTGCGTGGGGTCGTTCGTTCTGCTGTCTTTCATAGTCCGCGATCGTTCGCTTATGCCGCTGCCGAGGCCGACGCTCAACGCAGGAACGGGCGCGTGATGAGCGGCCCTCTAAAACAAGTTCTGCTTTACAATATATTTACATAGAATCTCCCGATATAAAACTTTCTCCAGTCTACGCCCTTTTTCAACGTGAAGACTCTGGGCTTCGTCCTAATGCTCTCAGGACTGTGCTAATTGCGCTTAAACCTTCGCGCAAAAGCGTTAAAAACGTTGCTTCGCATGCCATCGTACTTCCGCGAAACGTTCGAGAGAGGATGTTCTCGGTGTCCTCGATGAAACGTTTGTAATTGACAAAATAGCACTAACTACGTCAAGTCTCTGTGGTACTATTTGGATGCATAAAAAGGAAGGAGGAGACAAACGAGAGGAAAGACAGGGAGGTTAGCCAGTGTAAGTACCGGCTGGCTACCCTGTGCTGGGGAGAGGGGTAAAGGGAATAAAAGGAGAAAGAAGAAGAGGAAAAAAAATGGAAACCAGAAATTTCAAACAGTAACGCGAAACTGCGCGCTACAACATTCAAAGGCGGTCGCACAATTCGCATGTCCCATACAAAGGAAGATCCATGTAGAAACCTTTAATAGGGGGGGGGGGGCGGTTGAAGTTAGAAATTGGACGCAACAACAGTGGCGAGAACGTTGAACATGGTGTGGAGTGAATTGAGAAAACTGGAAGCACAAACACAATTATTGCTCATGCTCGAGAGAGGCCGTTAAACTTCTCTTAATCGAAGGACGAGATCAGCATCACACACAGTCTCGTCTGAAGTTACGTTCATTTGTTCGATCTGTGGGGTACAGCATGGGCAACATAATTCTATCTGTACACAGACCTTCGGATGGGAAAACGCGATTTCAATGACATCTCGAATTATCACAACCACAGATTGGCGCGCATAATTTAGAGTCGTAGAACCTTGAGTCAATTCCTTGGATCTTGGGTACAGCGATCTATCACCGCCAATGAAGGCATTACTACGTTGGAGCTGCTAACGCAGAATCTCGAAAAGCCTCCCTGCATGCTCTGGGTAAGGTAAATTTGTCGTCTGCATATGTATTTAGCATTTGGGGTAATCCTAAATTTAAATGGGAGGTCTTTAGATTAATTAGCGTTCTTTACGTCCTTTAACGGAAGCTCGCAAAATAAGGTGAAACAAATTCTAGCCCAAAACATCACAACGGTGACTAATAAACACAAAGACTCGTGGTTGCGCTAGTTGGTGTTTGCTTAAAGCACATTTCAGTGCCGAGGCATAATTAGAAAGGCGGCACACAGACACACGTCACAGGCGCCATCGATGAAATATAACGATGAATAACGATGAATATTCACTTTAAGGGCAGTGAGCCTTGCAGTAATGTTGCAACCCAACGTATTGCCACTACCTGAACACCATACCCGACAAGCCGCCGCTGTAAGTGAATTGCGTGTGCAGTGTCGGATGATGATAAATCCTGTGATATAGTGCTGGACGTGCAAATCTAGAAGGAAGATTAATATTATGGTTATTGAAGGAAATGATCGCAGTTCTATTCAAATTAGAAAAGGTAAATCCGACTGAGTTATTTTCGACAAGTTCTAAAGCCGGCTTCAGGTTATCTTGGCCAGGATCCCATACAGAAGTAGCCTATTATAACTTAGGGTGTATTAGAGTTTTATCAAGTAGGTGCTTTAGGTGGGAAGGTGAGCTGGCGCAGTTACGGCGCCAGAAGCCTAACATACGGTTAGCGTTGTCAGTAACGTATTCTGTGTGAATTGACCATGACAGGTTTGTACATGGACACCTAAGTACTTGTAAGTCTTCACTGTTTCTAAAGGAACGCTGTATAAGTAGTACGTGGCATGTTGGCGAAAAGCAGGGGATACATGTTGTACTTTACATTTCTTAATATTTAGTTCCACTACCCATGACTTACACCAGTTAGATAATGCGTCAAAGTCGAGTTGCAACCTGTTAACATCGGTTTTATTGGTTATTTCGCGAAAAATAACACAGTCATCAGCAAACAAGTGTACGTTGGAAGACAGTGTAGCAGGAAGATCATTAATGTAGGTAAGGAAAAGGGGATGGCCCAGGACTGAACATTGGAGCACCGCAGAATGAACATCGCTGAAAGAAGAATTTAAACTATTAACTGTAACAAACTGAGTACGGTTTGTTAGAAAGAGCTCAATCCACGTGGGAAAGTTAGGACGTAGATTCAGTTTACTTAATTTGTAAAGAGGTGGCAAACTGTGGCAAACATTGTCAAACGATTTAGAGAAATCTAGGAAAATATAGTCGGCAAAAGAACAACGATCCCAAATTTGATGCAGCTCATGAGATAATCAAGCCAGTTGTGTTTCACATGAGAATGTTTTCAAAAGCTGTGCTGAGCTGTGGTGAAAAATGAATTATACTCAAGGTATTTCGAAAGGTTAAAAAACCTTATTGCTCAAGTAGTGTACAACGCGTACTAGTCACTGAAGTGGGGAGGAAATTATTTGGTGAATTTTCGTTGCCGGACTTATTTAGGTGAATCACCTTCCCGATCGTCCATTCTTTAAGTAGTGTGGAGGTATCTAGGGTTGTATAAACTACCGCACTTAGCCAAATAGAAGGGCTTTGAAAAAATTAATTTTCATGACCGCGACGGAGAACAGGCAAAGAAGGAAACGGGGTACACCCCGCGTGGCGGGTGGCGCTGGACCGGGGGCGAAGGTGGCGCGCCGGCCGTCTCCCCCGCCACGCCCGTCGCCGGTCGCCGCCGTGCTCGTTCGACGCAACGTCACTGTGGAGCAGCGAGAACATGCCTGCGTAAATATACCTCACGTGTTCGTAGAATTAATTCCTAAGAGCGGCCGCGGAATCTTCGTCCTTAACGTGCACAGTAAACCCACGCTGCAGCCTAGATTCGGGGACCTACTGCGGGGCGCGCGCGCGGCTTTCGACGGCGAGCCTCTACTGGTTGCGGGTGACTTTAACGCGCCCCACGGAGCCTGGGGCTACACCCGAGAAAAACCCAAGGGCAAACACCTTTGGGAAGACTCGCAAGACCAAAGGCTTGAACTGATCGCGAATCCCGCCGATCGTACACGCAGAGGGAATAGCGTGAGTGCCGATACGTTACCAGACCTTGCGTTTGTTTCGAATGTAACAACAACGTACTGGCAAAATAAGCAGGAAGATTTGGGGAGCGACCACGTGTGATCGAGATCACGATAGGCACGGGCTCGAGCGGTCGTGGTATTAACCCTGAAGGCAAAGGTCGTAGGCTCAAACTCGTGAAGTGGGACACGTTCCGCAAGAAGCGAGAAGAATCGGGGCAAGGCGACGAGCCGATTACCGACATAGACGAGAGGACCGAGACGCTCAGAAGGGACGTAGGCGCAGCAACGAGCGACGTTCCGCCCGAGGCGAACCTCGAAATAATGGACGGAAGGATCCTACACATGTGAGGAGCAAAGCGAGCCCTCCTAAAGAGATGGAAATGCCAAAGACATAATAAGGCGTTGGGCAAACGCATAGCACAATTAGACAGAGGCATCGAAGGACACGCACTCCAGGTATGCAGGGTACTATGGGGATACGTGCAACGGCCTCGAGAGGCAGATGACCGCGGCGAGCGCTTGGCGCCTTTTTAGACAGCTATTAGACCCGGAGGAGACTCGAGCCGCTGAAGGCCACAAGACTCGTAGTCTAGTAAGAGATTATAAAGGCGATAACTTCCTCGACGCAATACGTGACTATTACTTTAAGAAGGCCGAAAGCATCCAGGACGCCTAGTACGACGGCGTCGCAAACGAGAAGCTGGACGCACAATTTAGCCAATCGGAATTTCGGATAGTCTTGTTCGAACTAAACACTCGATTGGCGCCCGGCCCGGCCCGGGTTACCAACAAGACTCTCCGAAACCTAGACGACGAGTCAATCTCCCGACTCGCGGCCTACGTAAATGAGTACTGGCGAGGGGGTTCCCCTCCCGAAGCGCGGAAACGGGCCCGCGTTATCACGATTCCTAAACCTGGCAAGCAAGTTACGCTCGATCATCTAAGACCGATTTCGCTTACGTCTTGCGTCGGCAAAGTCATGGAACACGAAGTTCTCACCCGCGTGACCGACTTTCTCGAAGATCATGACGCGTTCCCGCACACCATGCTAGGATTCCGCCGCAACCTCTCCGCACAGGACGTATTGCTTCAGCTTAAACACCAGATCGTAGACGACGCTACCAGCTCCACTAAGGCAATTCTAGGCTTAGATATTAAAAAGGCTTTTGACAACGTTAAACACGAAGCGATCTTAGAAACAATTAGAACATTAGGAGTAGGCCAAAGAATGTATAATTACGTTAGCGATTTCCTCGCGAGCAGGCGCGCATGCTTCGTCGTGGGCGACGAGGAATCAACGGAATTTGACACGGGTCCGTGCGGCACGCCGCGAGGATTCGTCATATCACCATTACTCTTTAATTTAGTTCTACTTGGTCTACCCGAGAAATTAACAGAAATAGAAGGATTACATCACAGTCTCTACGCGGATGACATCACCCTCTGGGTTGCCGGGGGAGGATGTGACGGTCACGTCGAGCGAACGCTACAGGCTGGAGTAGATGCGGTTCAGAATTACTTGCGTGGAACGGGTTTCGAGCGCTCGGCTACCAAGTCCGAACGCTTACTCTACAAACCCACAAGGAGAGGTCGTAAAACTCTGCGCGAAGAGGAACGGGAATACTCCAAAATACGCATTACATTGGCAGATGGTACTCCCGTACCGCACGTAGAGAAAATGAGAATCCTAGGGTTACACCTGCTGGCAAACGGCCATAACGGAGAGACGGTGCGAATACTTCGTCGTTCGGTAGATGACATGATCCGATTCTTGCGTCGCATCACGAATAGACGTAATGGTATGCGTGAAGAGTGCGCGATCCGTCTCGTGCAGGCGTACGCGATAAGCCGCATAACGTATGTTGCCCCCTACCTGATGTGGATCGGGTCTGAAAAAAACAAAGTCGATTGCATGATCCGAAAGTCTTTCAAGAGGGCGGTCGGCGTTCCACTCAACGCGAGCACCGACAAGTTTCTAGAGCTCAGAGTTCACAACTCACTTAACGAGTTATTGGAGGCGCACGACGTTGTCTTACACCACTATCCCCGCTATCTTACACCACTGCTATCCGCGTTTATATCCAAGAGACGCGTGTAAAACTTGCGGACAGAGAGCAACGCTGCGACACATGCTCTGGGAATGTGCCGGCAACAACGGTAATAAAACCAGCTGCGTTCGCAACGAGTCCGTAATCGCGGCCGTTGCCACAGTAGGGGAAGGCTCGAGCTCGCTTCTTCCCGACGCCGCCCCGGATGCGGGAGCCGCCGGGTACCTTCTCCGTAGGCGTCGCCGCCACTGGGAGGCGGCTATCAAAAGTTCAGAGCTCGCAGATCAGCTCTGGCCCGTCCGGCAAGCCGAAGGACTTGGGTGGCGCTCGAAGTCCAAGGACTTCGAGCCGCCACCTGAGGCCACCACAGCAAGAACTGCCGAACTATTCTTTAATAAAGTTTCTTCTTCTTCATGCTCAATGAGCACTTTAATTTTATCAGTTATGTGCGATTTTTCTATTTCTAGTGGTAACATTTTATATATTTGGCATATTTTAAGGGGCATTTCCTGCAGTAAAAAATTTCGTGCACAATTTAATCTGACATGCGGCTAAGTTTCTCTCGAATATAACCTTGTTTGATTTAGGTCCGTGCTGAATTTTTCAAGGTCTAAGAACCATCTTTCAACGCATCTTCTCCCCGAACCACTCTTAAGTTAATGTGCATTGTTGTCTTGTACGATTAGCAATACAGGGGCCTGATGTGACACCTTTGCCGCTTCCGAACATTCTATTATGCGCTCAGTCAATGCTTCAAATATTTATTACATAGAATGAAAAGAGCGAAGGCAGAGGTTGTCGTCAAGGGTTGGTGGATCCAACCTCATTCGATGGCGAGTCAGGATGTACGTAAGCCTAGCTTGTGTGGCCGCCACCGCAAGCGCTACTGTTGCAAGTGAATAGAGGTCTTGGCACCCCGCATTTTCTTTCTACCATTTCTACCAGTAGTCCAGTATATCCGAATCAATGGTTATTCTAGGCCACTTCTCGAAGGCATCGAGTAGGCTGTGTACTCCTTCAACCTTCAATGAACTGTCGCTAGGTGGTCGAAGGCAGTCCTCTTCTTTTTTCATGAGGAAGGCCTCAAACTCATCCTCAACTCACAAGTTTCTAGAGGGAGATTCTCCTGCCCCTATTATTTGTACTTCATCGCCTCCGACGATCCCACGAAGCCGCTTCCATGTGGCTACCAGATGCTGTTTTGCTCGGCACCTTTCCTCATTAGTCAGCGTTACGTGGTAGCGAGGATCTAGATAAATAGCTGCAGACAAAAGGTCGCAGCCTAGCAACAGCTGCTCGCGCCTTTTCGTGGCAATCACCATGCTGCTGGCTATCGAGGTGTCCATATTGGAAACCTTTGGGTGATATTTAGGCCAAGTGCCATACAAGTTACATCGTGCATTGCTCTCCGCGCAGCTCAACAGTTCCTTCCTCAGTGGAAGCTAGTGCAAGCACCGCGTTTTCGACGCCCTGCCAGTCTTCTTGTTAAGAAAAAGCTCAGCTTAATGGCGACAATAGTCGTCGCTGAATTCTCGGAGTTCCAGCAGCCGTTTAAGCATAGTGGTTCTCGATATCCACCCTGTCGGGCAATGGAAAATTCGCTTGTTTAATTTTAGCTTGTGAAGGAGTAATATCACGGTTGGTGCCCGCATTTTTACACTATGTTGTGTGCTTTGATAACAAGGTTCTTCGCTGCTGAATATTTCAGCGCATCGTGCATTGCAAGTTGCAGTGTTCGAGCGGCGCCGCTCATCCCTTGAAGAAGTGGACCATCATCCGGAAACGTGTAGTCTCCTTCGAACTCGTTTAGAAAAGGCCAGTTGCCTAAATTATCATCTGATGTTTCGCACTATTCACCCTCGGACTGTGGCATGTGTAGCATGTCTTCGTCTTCGGAAGTTGGCTCAACTAGAAGAGTAAATGCTCCAACCATAGTCGCTACATTTTCCGCCATCGCGCTGTACACTTCGTCCAGAGCTGCTACGTATTCAGAGACCACACCAAGAATTCCACGCTTTCATTTTACGCAGTGTATTGCTCAAAATATTCTCTCATAGCCAGTGCCTGTAGACGGATCCTACCATATACAATGAATTGTATATTGATGCCAAAGCTTGCTCGATCGAACCATATAGTACTGTCCAATTGTAGCGAAGCAAAATGATTTTGACGTGACTGTGAAATCAGTTTCGTTGCTTTTTTTGTTCTTGAGCCAGTCGAAATCGAACACTCTCGGTGCTCACAGTCATTCTGTTCTGAAGTCCCTGCATTATAGGGTCAATAATTTTTCGAATCCCGAAGTCTTCAATCATGCGAAATGGTCGACCGCTCCTAGAGACCAATTCAACGCAACCATTCATGACAGCTTCTCGAATTATGTTGACGCTCCCACCCGCGCTCAACTTAAATGCGTGCAGGAGTTGTGTATGCTTCATTTCCTTGCCCAGCCGTACTCGTAGAACCTGCTCACTGACAGATCCTTTCGAGGATTTGCTACACGAACGCTTTTCGAGGACTAGTGCCCCGTATTCTGCTCTGTGTGCCGCTTTCTCGACATCAAACTGGAAATGCTTGCGGACTGGATGACGAGTAAAGCGACCCATCTTCGGAAGCAGCAGCGCCGGCTGCACACAAGAATGAAATACAGGAATAGTTAGTCACTATACGAGTACGTTTGTAGAAACACTTGCGCCTGCGACCACAAATATGTGCGCTAGGAAAAAAAAATATTTTGCGGAATCTAAATAGGTGCGAGGCATGAACAATGGGTTCCGATTCTGGGACCCCACGGGCATTGTTAAAACGATGCGTTCTGGCTGCCGTTTCTTTACTTCATCAAAACAAGGATATTCGATCGGGTGCTTTCGTAACGTCTATAGTTTTATTTCTTTTTTTTGTCGTGATGCTTAAATTTTGGGCTGCAACAAAGACTGCTAGCTCACTGAAAAACTGTGACATTTCGCAATAGTGTGCCGTATATACTCGTGTATTAGCCACACAGTTTCATCAAATTTTCTCAGGTGTGGGTTATACACTAATCAGGCCTAAAGAAACACATTACCACACTGTAGTGCCACTGTGAAGCTGTGTCAGACAATAAAACAAGAATTCAGTGCCCTTTCACTTTGTGAACAAGGATGACCAGCGAAGCTGTGTAAGTGGGCCCCTAATGGCGAAATGCACCTACGCCGCAGGTCGGTCCGGTATTGCACTATTTTCGGGATCGGCCGACGTAAGGGGATGATGATTATGAAAAACTTTATTTATCCCTCAATAAAGGGAAAGGGACAGCGGAATAGAGAGTGGGGGGAGGAACTACTTGAAGTAGGCCTCCTCTATCCTCTCAGCCCACTCAAGGATGGCCTCCTGAAGGTCGGGCCTCGAGCTGCGCAAGGCAGCATCCCACTGCTCCTCACTAGATATTAATTGCTTGAGGAAAGGGGGAACGGGGTGCTTAGGGCACTTCCACATAATGTGGCTTTAGTCTGCTTTCGAACAGACGCAGAATTTACAAGAAAGAGAAAGGTAAATGGAGGGATGAATGTGGTGGAGGAGGTAAGGGGGGGGGGGGGCTAGGTGCGAGTCTGCAGCTGTTGCCACAGAACTTTACACTTGCGCGGAGATTTGCGAATGAGTGGCGGAAAGATTAAACGGTCTAATCGGTAGCGTGTGCAGATGTCGTGGTAGGTAATAAACCAATCGCGCGCTGTAGACGGTGCCTCCTCCATGGCGAAGTCCGGCAGGTGTGATGCCTGAGCCCGCACTGTAAATCCTCGGGCACTGGCATGAGCCTCAACGTTTCCGGCAACGCCCGTATCCACGGGAGTCCAGATTAATGCCACAGTTTGATGGAAAGGATGGGCTAGGAGGAGGAAAAGGGCTGGCTTAGAGGCCCTGCCCGCTCCGAAGTTATGTATGTCTGCTTTGCAGTCGCTAACGATAACTGATGAATTTGAGATAGTAAGGGCCAGGGCTATGGCCGCCTCCTCCGAGGAAGAGCCAGGAATGGAGGCGGCCGCAGCGACCTGGCCGTGAGGGTTAATGACTGATATTGCATAATGATTTCTGTTCCCATATTCGGCGGCATCAACATAGAACACATCTTTTGAGGTGGATAATTGTTTTAGAGGGACTTTGCTCGCAGCCTCCTGCGCTGTTTGTGATGCACAAGGTGCATGTTTTTAGGAAGTGGGGGATGCCGAGGTTCTCGTGTATGTGATGTGGAATGGTGTATTTATTCTTGATGATGGCTGCCGGAGTGATAGAAACAGTTTGTAGAATGTGTCGACCTATTGCGGTGTTAGAAAGTCTGGTATATTGGGATGTGAGGTGGGCTTCTGTGAGTTGAGTAAGTGTGTTGAAGGTGTCAGTAACCCTTAGCCTTTCAGTGGAAGTAGATATGGGGACTCCCAGAGTGAATTATATAGTATTGCGGTGAGAAAAGACAACAAGGTCGTCGACGGTGAAGTGGACGAAGTGGCAAGAGCCTCTCGGGATACTCGGCAGCTGTGTATCATCCTCATCATCATCATAAGCAGCAGCAGCAGCAGCAGCCTGGTTACGCCAACTGCAAGGCAAAGGCCTCACCCATACTTCTCCAACTACCCCGGTCAAGTACTAATTCTGGCCATGTCGCCCCCGCAAACTTCTTAATCACATGCGCCAACCTAACTTTCTGCCGCCCCTTGCTACGCTTCCCTTCCCTTGGAATCTTGTCCGTAACCCTTTATGACCATCAAGTATCTTCCCTCCTCATTACATGTACTGCCCATGCCCATTTCTTTTTCTTGATTTCAACTAAGATGTCATTAACTCGTGTTTGTTCCCTCACCCAATCTGCTCTTTCTTTATCCCTTAACGTTACACCCATCATTCTTCTTTCCATAGCTCGTTGAATCGTCCTCAATATAAGTAGAACCCTTTTCGTAAGCCTCCAGGTTACTGTCTCGTACGTGAGTACTGGTAAGACACACCTGTTATACACTTTTCTCTTGAGGGATAAGAGGGATATACACTTTTCTCTTAAGGATGAACATGCTGTTCACGATCTGAGAATGCCTGCCAAATGCACCCCAGTCTATTCTTATTTTTCTGATTATTTCAGTCTCATGAACCGTATCCGCGGTCACTACCTGTCCTAAGTAGATGTATTCCTTTAAGACTTCTAGTGCCTCGCTACCTATCGTAAACTGCTGTTCTCTACCGAGACTGTTAAACATTACTTTAGTTTTCTGCAGAATGATTTTTAGACCAACCCTCCTGCTTTGCCTCTCCAGGTCCGTGAGCATGCATTGCAATTGGTCCCCTGAGTTACTAAGCAAGGCAATATCATCAGCAAATCGCAAGTTACTAAGGTATTCTGCATTACCTCTTATCCCCAATTCTTCCAAATTCATGTCTCTCAATACCTCCTGTAACCACGCTGTGGATAGCATTGGAGAGATCGTATCTCCCTGCCTGACGCCTTTCTTTTGGGGGATGTTATTGCTTTCTTTACGGAGGACTACGGTGACTGTGGAGCCGCTATAGATATCTTTCAGTATTTTTACATACGGCTCGTCTACACCCTGATTCCGTAATGCCTCCATGACTGCTGAAGTTTCGACTGAATCAAACGCTTCCTCGTAATCCATGAAAACTATATATAAGGGTTCATTATATTCCACACATTTCTCTATCACCTGATTGATAATGTGAATATGGTCTATTGTTGAGAAGCCTTTACGGAATCCTGCCTGGTCTTTTGGTTGACAGAAGATAAGGTGTTCGTCATTCTATTTGTGATTACCTTACTAAATACTTTGTAGGCAAAAGACAGTAAGCTGATCGGTCTATTAGAGTGTGCGTTATCCCTACGCTACCAGGAATCCCTCGGACTGGCGTACACCTGACGACAGGACGATCTTTTTCTGCTGCGACCGAATCGGTCACGTTTCCCATCTCTGCCGGAGCCGTCGGCTGTCCCCCCACCTCGAAAGAGCTTCTCAGAATTCAAATTCGCGCCGAAGTTCATCACCCCGTCGTTTCTACAATACTTCCGACTCCAATACCTCGACTATGCTCGCTCGCCCTCGCCACAACGTCGCAAACCACGTGCGCCCCAGCTTCATGGCTAGCCGTCGCCGACCTACCCAGGACCATCCCAGCAGGAAAACTAGGCAATGCAGCACCTCGAGGTGGTGCTGCAATGTCGGATTCGCCGCTAAATCGTCATTTGACGCTGCTTACAAGACATAACCATTTTGACGTCCAAGTTAATGGCACACGCGTCACAACCCTTATAGATGCCGGAGCACACATATAGATTATGACCAGCCGCCTACGCCACCATTTAAAGAAAATTATTATGCCTGCCGTTACTTGGGTCGTATGAATCGCCGACGGCAGCACGGTGACCGTGGTCGGTATTTGTACTGCCCGTGTGAGCATTTCCGGATACCATACTGTCGTTCTTTTCACTGTGCTTGACCAATGCCACCATGACCTCATCCTAGGCCTAGACTTCCTCTCCGCCCATTTAGCGTTCATCGATTGTTCTTCACGTAGTGTGCGTCTTGACCAACCTCTACTGGACGTTCCTCCAACACCACACGAAATTTGCCTAAGACCGACTGATTTTGTTCACGTTCCACCGCAGGTCTTGACATGCATCCAAATGTCGCCTTCTACGCCAGTTCCCGAGGGTAATTACATCTCCGCTCCCATAACTGCCATCGTTCTTACGCACAGCGTTACTGTCCCGCATAGACTACTGATGGTCACAGACAATCGCATGTACCTCTCTGTGGTGAATTTCGGGCTCGCTAAGCAGATTCTGCCTAAAGATATCACTCTGGCTACAATCACTGCTTTAGAAGTTAGAAGTTAGTTGCGTTGAGACTTTTGCCATCGACTCTTCCTGTGAGCCTTTCCGGTCTGCCAAATGTACTGACAACGACATTAGAAAAATGATTGTCTCGAATCTCACTTCTGCGGAGGCTGAACAGCTCTGCAGTCTATTGCTTTCCTAGAAGGATATATTTGACTTGAACAACTGACCCTTAGGGCAGACGTCACTGGTCAAACATCGTATACATACAGGGGATAATCCACCCATCCATCGGCGACCTTACCGAGTTTCAGCTTCGGAGCGGCACGTCATCAAAACGGAAGTAGACAAGATGCTAGCGAAAGACATCATTGAACCATCGTCGAGTCCCTGGGCGTCTCCTGTCGGGCTTGTCAAAAAGAAGGACGGCTTATGGCGATTCTGCGTTGATTACGGCAACCTCAACCGCATCACGAAGAAGGAAGCCTACCCACTACCTCGTATCGATGACGCCCTCGATTGCCTGTACGGGACACAGTATTTTTCTTCAATCGATCTAGGGTCCGGATATTAGCAAATCGCTATCGATGATCGAGATCATGAAAAGACCGCCTTTATAACGCCTGATGGTCTTTACCACTTCAAAGTTATGCCTTTTGGGCTATGCAACGCTCCGGCTACCTTTGAGCGTATTATGGACTTATTAATACAAGGATTCAAGTGGTCGACTTTTCTCTGCTACCTAGATGATGTTATTGTGTTCTCGCCCTCATTGACCACGCACATTGAGCGCCTTTCAGCAGTACTTGGCGTTTTTCGCAATGCCGGTCTACAGGTCAACTCGAAGGAATGTAACTTCGGCCATCGTGAAATTACTGTTCTTGGACATGTCGTCAATGCGAATGGCATCCGACCGGGCTCTGCGTAAAAAGAGTGTCGATCTTACTTGAGTTTGATTTAAGAAAATGTAGATATGATGTTGCGAATGCATTCTTACTGATAACGAAGTCCTGGATCAAGCGGAGAAGTTCGGCCTTCTTTAGTTCGCCATGTTTATTGGAGACTTGCCCTAGAAGGCGCAGGGTGTGATCGACTGTGGTGGGGAGTGTATGTAGGGTATATGTGTTGACCCGGTTGCTTTGAATGTGCAAACAAAGCAGCCAGAGCCTGTCCACTCTAGTAACAGGGATGTGGTTTAGGATGACCTGTATACCAGACATGCGTTTTTCTTGCCCCCCCCCCCCCCCCCCCCCCGTTGGTGTGGAAGAAGAAGTAGCTCGGAGTTTTGAGGGGAGCATGTGAGATTCATAGCCCCGGCATGAGCCATGACGGCACCTCCTGCGGCCTGTAGAGTTTCTTGAATCTCTCCATCGGAGCGGCCTGTCGTCCAAAGAGTGATGTCGTCGACGTAGAGTGAAAACTTGAGATCAGGAATAGATCGCAATGCTAGCGCCATCGGCATCATAGAAAGATTAAAAAGTATAGGGGACAGCACTGAGCCATGGGGCATGCCGTAACTACCTAAATCGTATGAACGGGATCGCTCTGTGCCTATGTGTAATGTTGCAGTACGGTTGGCTAAGAATGTACGTATGCAGTCATGTCTTTCCGCCAACCCCAATGAGATTGAGCTCTCGGAGGATGGCGGAATGTCAAACTCCAGACTGACTAAGAACTAACTGATGTCCAGACTGAGAATTGCTTGCTTATCTAGACGTCTATTGGTTGTAATGATGGCATGCTTCATTCGAAGCAGGATATCTTGGCATGAGAGAGATTTTCAAAAACCTACCATTATTGATGGATAAAGATTGTTGTCTTCCACGTATTTACTGAGTCGGTTGAGGATCGCGGGTTGAAGTGTTTTACCTGGACAAGAGGTTAGTGATATAGGCCTGAGATTAGAAGTGTTGAGTGGTTTGTTTGGCTTTGGCATAAAAATTACCCTGGCAACATTCCACGAACTAGGGAGGGTGCCAGGGTCAAAGCAGTGATTGAAGTACGTCGTGATGGCTGTGACGGAGAAGTCGTCTAGATTGCGGAGTATTTTGTTGTTAATAAGTTCGGGGCCTGCTGCTGACATTGTGCGCAGGGTGGCGACGGTATGGCGAACCTCTGCTTCCGTGATAGCGGCCCTTAGTAGCTCATTGGGTTCGCCATTGCACTTTGGCATGTCATACTTCTGAGCGGGAGGCAGCTGTTTATGGCGGAGGTCGTCGAAGAGTCCGTTGAGCTTGTTTTTGTGTGCATGTAACAGTTTGTTTATGCTGTGGTTGTGGTGTGTGCAGGATGTGGTAGGGTCTAATAAGTGTCGCAAGAGTTGCCATGTGCGCTTGTTATCGAGGTTGTCATGCATGCTTTCGCATACCTGGCCCCACTGTTGGCAGGCCAGTTGTGTGCCTTACTCCCCGATCTGGAGGTCTAATTTAGAAATTCTGAGTCTTAGTCTTCAGGTGTGCCGTCGCCTCTTCCACCGCTTGAGAAGAGACTGTTTGGCTTCCCACATGTGTAGAAGCTTGAAATCAACTGTAGTGAGAGTGGTTTCGGGGCACAGAATGGTAGTGTGTGCCTGGGCGTAGTTGCTGAACCCATTCTGAGATGTCTTGAATGTTTGTGGGAGCTGATATCTGGCGGGCCTCTCGAAAATTGTCCCAATTGGTAAGGCTGAGGAGTTTGGGTGCAAAGGGTTTGTGTTAAAATAGTAGTGTGATGGTAATGATGTAATGGTCGCTACCTAGGTTAACTTGTGAGTTGTGCCACGTGTCGTGTTGGATTCTGTGTGTAAGCGTAAGATCGGGGGAGGAGTCCTTAGCTAGGCTGTTGCCTAGCCTGGTTGGTGCATCGATGTCGTTGTGTAATGTGAGTGTGTGATCTTGCATGTGGATCCATAGGGCTCGGCCCTTAGGTGTTATCTTGTCTAATCTGATCCGTGTAATCCGTGAATCCGTGTAATCTGATTATGCAATCAGATTACACGGAAGCTTGTGTAATCTGATTGCATGTGCGACGCAAATTGTGCAGACCTTTCTGGAAGACACGCGGGCACCAGCGATTACTCTGGAGCATTCGATGGCTCGTATGAAAACTGATGTGCTTTACCGGCAGAACAGATTTTCGACAATCACCGACTTCGTTCTGTTGTGGCGCCTGGTTCTTCAACCTAGACTGGCGTTAGTATTGGTTGGCGTGGCGTTGTCGGCGGGCTGCAGGCGTCGGGTAGACCATGGCGATCAGGCAGGGACGAAACGATTTCTAGTGCGAAACTTGCACTGTTTATTCAATGGTTGGTGAAGGATAAGATGAAGAGAATGACTGAAGTAAAAAAGTACATTGCGCGGTTCCTTCCGTATGCCCACTAAAATTGTAGGTTGGATCTTGCTCACGTCAAAGTCACGTGACAGGCACTGTGTCTCGTTGTGGATGGGCCACGGATCCCCTCTCCCAGGTGACCTTTCACGAGCTTGCCTCTGCTGGTGGCAACCCGCGGGCCCTGGGGATCGTAGGCGGCTGATCCCTTCTCTTTTTTAGGCGTCGTTGATTAGCGGAAAAGGCCCTCCCCTTAGAGTTGGACATTTCGTGGAATGGGTTTTCACACACACACACACACACACACACACACACACACACACACACACACACGCACACGCACACACACACACACACGCACACGCACACACACACACACACACACACACAGGGACCTGCAAACACTGCGGGGCGTCCGCCATAACGGCGAAAGCCCGAGACAACCATAACAAATTAGGAATCCACCGTCCGTTTCGATGAGGCCTGGCGGTCGAGCATCCTTTTTGCCCTGTGTGTTAGACGCCAACCGTAACAGCATCTCCGGCGGGGGAGGAAGATCCCGACGCGTAGGTGCCAGCAGCCACTGGGCGACGGATCGGTGTTTCAGCAGCCAAATTTCTTCCCGGGGTGAGAAAATCTTGGTTCGTAGCTGGTAGATTCCTGGAAGTCATTCATCAGTCCTCGTGGTGCTCTTGTATCTTTTCTCCCTGGTCCGTTCCGGTGAAACTGGACTTGCAAACCGGTCTCGCAACTTTTCGTCTCCTGCTTGGGCACGCAATCACTCCAGAACAGTGCCGGACCTACAACCACAGAGCAAGGGAGCCCAAGGCCACCCTTCCCCAAGATACACCAAGCTTTTCGAAAAAAACCCACTAGTGCTTTCCCATCCCTTTCACGATTCCTCCCCCCCCCCCGAACATTAAAAACAGCAATTTCTTGAAAACGTTAAGACGTGGTTACTACAATCAGCTAACAATCAACTACAACTTCGCGATGATAAAAGAAAGGTATGAAAAAAGTACAAACGTGTACATGCCAAGGAAACGAGAGTGAGCATGAGGCTTTCGTTACTCTAGGGGCAACGACTCAGACCGTCGGCATTGGCGTTAAGTTTACCCTTCTTGTAGTGAATATCGAAGGTTTACTGGTGAATAGCCAAGCTCCAGCGCAAAGGACGGCCGTTTTTCGTAGACATGGACTGGAGCCATGTGAGATGACAGTGGTTAGTCTCTATGGGGAACCTTCAACTAGCGATATACCAAGCTAGCTTCTGCATTGCCCATACTACGCAGGCGCATTCCTTTTCTCATGCACTGTATGCTTCCTCACGAACTGAAAGCTTCCTACTGGCGTAAATGGGTGTTCGTTTTCGTCATCTCTCTTTTGAAGAAGCACCACCCCTATACCCCTGTCGCTGGCATCACACTAAAGAATGAATGGCTTAGAGCAGTCGGGCGCGTTGAACACTGGTTGACTCGTTTGTGCTTTCTTCAGCATACTAAATGCCTTTTCTTTTGCGTCATCCCGCTTTACCGTTTTTGGTTCTGTTTTACTTAGAGCATCTGTTAAAGAACTTGCAATATCGGAATACCGCGGGATATATCTTTGGTAATATCCTGCCAAACCAAGGAATGACCTGATGTCCCGCTTGGTGCGTGGTTGTGGGAAGTTGTCTATTGCAGCCAGTTTAACTTCTGAAGGCTGACGATGGCCTTGCCCTATTACGTGACCTAAATAAGCTACCTCCGCGAGCCCTAATTGGCATTTGGGAGCCTTGATAGTTAAGGTGGCCTCTCGTAGACGAGACAACATGGTTCGTAAGTGTTGCATATGGTCCGCCTATGATGAAGAAATGATTGCTATGTCGTCGAGATACGGAAGAGCAAAGTCCTCCATTCCCGGTAGATCCTGGTCCATAAGGCCACAGAAACAATAGGGAGCATTCTTCAATCCAAAGCTCAGGACTTTCGGTCGAAAGGTTCCCATCGGGGAAAAAAACGCCGCAGGCCTGCTTGCCCGCTCGGTCAACGGAACCTGCCAGTACCCTCTGACTAACTTAAGCGTATGATGAAATTAGCACAGCTCACTTTCTCAAACCTTTCCTCGATATGCGGTATTGGGTAGGTCTGGTCCTTCGCGATTAAGTTCAGCCGGCGGTAGTCGATACATGGTCGTGGCTCCTTTCCTGGGACCTCAACCAAGATAAGAGACGAAGTATTTTCACTCTCTCCTGGCTCGATTAGACCTAGCTCTAACATCTTTATTATTTAAGCGGCCATGACTTGGCGTTGACGAGGTGAAGCACGATAAGCTTTCGAACGAACTGGGTCCGATGAGGTTAATTCGATATCGTAAACGATCGCAGTGGTCCTGCCAGTGGTGTCCGAAAATGTTTTATTTATTTATTTATTTATTGTCTTTATTGTTTTTTATTTTATTTATTTATTTATTTATTTATTTATTTATTTATTTATGTCTTTAAATTCAAACACGAGTTCCCTCAGTTCGTCGCTTTCAGCTCCGGGATTCGGCTCCGCCTGCTCTACAGGCTTGTTGTGTCGTGGTCTCGTGAATGTCTTTTGCCTCCGTTACTGATGTTAACTCTGGAAAGTCAACAGGCATCTCCTCAGGTTGGTTAAGCCACGAGTGCACAAATGGCCTCCCTCTGCCGGTAGGGATTAAGTAGATTGCTGAGGTGCACTTGTGGTGTCTTTCATTCTGCCGGTACCGTGATTACGTAGTTTGTTTCAGATAATTTCTTAATTATGTCAACCGGTACTTCCCATTGAACCTGTAGTTTGTTTTTCAATGAGTGTTTAAGGATCATTGCCTAATCCCCAACTTCAAAGCGTCGCGTTCGAGCAGTCCTGTCATAGCAATGCTTAGCATTGCTTTGTGCCTTACGCATTTCCTGCCCTGCCAAATCTTCAGAAGTGTGCAGTCGGTCTAGCAGCTGTAGCACGTATACCACAACTGAAGGGTCGTCCGCCTGGCCTTCCCAGGCTTCTCGAACAATGCGAAGAGGAGACCGAAGGCAGCGACTCTAAACGAGCTCTGAAAGTGACAAACCTGTTGACTCGTGCTGTGCATATCGAAGCGCGAACATTGCTGCAGGCAAGCCAACCTGCCAATCGGCTTTGTGCTCATAACAAAGACCTCGCAAAAGCCGTTTCATGACTGAGTGGACTTTCTCTACCACGTTTGAATGCGTGTAGTGCACTGAGTTATGAGTAATCTCAGTACCGAACATTTCGAGAAAGGTCGAGGTCAGTGCGCTCGTAAAGACGGATCCCTTATCAGACTGGACTTCTGCGGGAAACCCCACTCGCGCGAAGATAGACAAAAGCGCGTTGACGATCTCCACCGAGCTTAGTTCTTTGAGGGGCACCGCGTCTCGGAATTTCGTTGCGGGGAAAAGTACAGTGAGAATATGCCTATATCCTAACTGCGTTGCAAGAAGTGGTCCAGTGTGTCTATTATGACCCTGCGAAACGCCTCCGTGATAACAGAAACAAGTTTCATTGACGCTCTAGCCTTATCTCTGGGCTAGCCTATGCGTAGACATGTGTCGCAGCTTCTTACGAAGGCTTGTACTTCTCTGAAGCAGCCGGCCCAGTAAACTTCCTGCAGTAAGCGGTCCTTTGTTTTACGAATGTCCAGGTGCCCTGTCCAAAAGCCCCCGTGAACCAGGTGCAGGGGCTGCTCCCGTTACGGATACGGTACCACGAGTTGGTCGAATTGCACTCCCTTTCAACTGATGTACTTTCTATAGAGGATACCTGCCCTCTTGAGGAACTTTGCGTCCTGTTTGGCCACAGCTTCTTTCACGTGTGGCCTTAGGTTACGCATGGTGGAATCTTTTTCCTGTTCAGCAATCAATGTGGCAGGGCTTACATCCCATAACTTTCTTCTGCATGCTGCCTCTCGAGTCATTTCAGGCTACGGTGCGTTCCTAACCTCTTCGTTAGCTAGTGTTTTTCCCGCATTATCCCCTATAGGGCTGTTTTTGTTTTGTGCTGGTTGATGAATCCTCCGTCAAACCTGTTTCCTCCACCACTGGACATTCGTACACTGCCCTGGTCGCGAGAGCTCCCTATCCTTGGAACGAGTTAGGGCTCGCACTATTCCTTCACTAAACCGAATTCCCCTGCGTCGCAGCAAATTCTCAGATTTGTCAGAAAACAACTATGGATACTGTGGCGGGAGATGGGCGCAGACGGCGGCTTCAGTATTTAGTACTACAAAAGGGTCTTCGATACGAATCTTTCCCAGAGGGAGACAAACTCTGGAGGCCTCTACGGCTTGCCTTATCCAAGCACATTCTCCCGTGAACTGGCCTTCCTCTACGTACGACGGGTGCACCACGTCCATTGTGGCTGTCGAGTCGCCACGCATATGCCCAGGTAGCACAAAAGAGATACGTAACGTTTTCGTAGCGTTTATCCAAGACGATGAAAACGGGTTGAAGAAGACACGAATGAGAGAACTTCGGCGGGAAAACGTCGTATATCTCTGCTAATGTCCGGCTTAATTACTTTCTTGAGACGATCTAGAACAGGTCTGCATGACGTATTCGAAAAGCTGGTCTAGAAATAGGATTGGGAAAGACACAAGTAATCCCTTTGGCAAAACTATTTGTAACCAATTTCTAAACGTTTTTAGGACGTTATCAAAAAGCTGGTCTAGAAGCGGTCTTGAAAGGTTTACGATCATCTGAAGCTAATTTTCGCGGGTGACGGGCGCGATCAGACATCGTTGCTCAAAACACGCGTTTAGTTTCGCCTCACACGACTGGCCTATGCCGCGCAGACGTCGTCAGCCGCACCCGTTGGCACGGCCTAGGCCAATCGCGTGAGGTGAAACTGATCGGGCGTTTCGAACAACGATCTCCAATCGCGCCCCAGATGAGTAGAAGCGTCGGTGTTGACTGTAAGAGCCACGGCGCAGTGCCAAGCACTGTTCCCCGCGTGGCCGGCGCATCCTCTACCAAGTCGCACGAAAATGAGCCTGTTAGGAATAATAAATCCTTAATACCACCTTTAGTAAGCTACGATGCTTACAACCACAATGGGAATGACATCCTGCAAAGAACAAATGGCCACGTCTTGGCAGGTGGCCAGACCAAGCCCTTCATGCCAAGAGTGCATGAAATGAGAACATTCTGACAAAGCAAAAACACTTTATTAAAATGTAATGCTTATGCAAGGTTGGAACAAACTGTGTGAGAAATGCAAATAGAGGTAAAGGTACATCAACAATGACAAAAGTCGCAGAAAGGATTCGTAATGAACTCGAAAGTGAACATTCACTAGCACATAAACAAAATTCCAAGTACACATACAAAAATGAACAGAAAAACCTGGAGTGTACTAAAGTGTAATTTATCATAGTAAGGTGCACGTGCTATTAGATGGACTAGAGTTATGCAGAAGTGACATCGGAGCGAATGGAAGAAGTATACTGAAAAATGCCAGAGTATGTATCGGATGGTAACTGCCTCCAAGCAATGTTACCTATCAGCTAGAAGCTTGAAAAGAGCACAAAATGAAATACCACCGCCTACCATTCCTGTGACAGAAATAGAAAAAATGGGAACAATGCAAAATTGGAAATATTGCCTTTAGGATATATCAAAGAAGGTAATGGCGAGAAAAAATAACCATACAACAAAAAAGCAAAAAGTGAAATTAGTACAGAATACTTAAACGGGGGATTCAGTGTAACAAGTGAACACTACTGTAGTACAGCGAACGATGAGACAGTAATGCTGCATCTTGCCACCACAGAACGTGAGAAATGAATATGCAAGCCTCATATTAGAAACTTACATAAACATGGAAATAAACTGGAATGCACTGGAAGCTGCATTTGTGTAACAAAGGAAGCAATGGTCATAATAAATAGTATGTGTTTTATCTAAAAAGCCCTTTACAAGAGGCAAAGTTGTACCTCTCTGGCAAAAACAAAGTTGCAACGAATAATTTGCAAACCAGCAAATAGATTAATTAGCACACTGACATGTCACACTTTGCGCACATCTCCAGTCTCCTAAAGTAAAAAAAAGCACTCTGAATGAGAAAAACGTTTAACACATGCAGCCCAGAGCAAATTCTTTGCCAGTTCACAGTTCCACTGATGTTTACCAATTCACCACCACTTTCACGTCCAAAAATATTTGGCACACAGCCCAGGCAGAGCTTCATAGATAAACAGCTTGAGAGCACCCTACTGATTATTGTGCAGTCCTGCTGCTGGAAATAGAACTGCCGCACATGCTGGTAGTGGTTTCAATGTAGACACACTTGCTGCCCTGGACAGGTATGCTCAGATATCTGCACTGGTGCTCCATTTTGTCGAAGTAAACACATTGATGCACTACGCTGGTAATTGAAATGTATTGAATGCACAAGTATTGGCTTCACCAAAGAGACTTGCCCACATACCACCACTGGCATATATATGCACTTGCTCTTCACTCAGTAGCATTGAACTTAAAGTGTTCCATATGTGGGAGCCATGTGCAAAACCGGTGTCACACGACCACTCTCGATCGCGATCACGCCCCGATCCGGATCGAAATTATCGATGCGACTGGCTCACTCTCGTAGCTTGCGCAGAGGAGCCAATCACGACCGAGAAATTCGATTTGTAACGGACTGGATAGCGGCTAAAAGAGCCCCGTGTGAAACCGGTATCAAAAAATGCACAGACGTACGCTAGGAAAATGTGTTGCACAAGGACAAAGAACTGCGACATGCCCTGCTGTGCGAAGCGCGCGAACAGAACACATGTATATATATATATATATATATTTATATATATATATATATACATATATAAACTGCGAGAGCGCTTCGCGAACTCCATGCGCACACATGGCACCCGCACGAACTCGGCAGGCCGCCGTAAAGCGCGAAGGGCGCACAGCGTATATTCCGACACATGTCCCAAACTGCAAACAATCGTACTACCTAAAGCATACAAGTTATTTTATACCAAGGGCATACTCGACTCACGTATGCAGTATCCACAAGCGAGTTATGCAGCGTACATGCTGTATCCATTCGCCAAATAGTAAAATTGATAACAAGCACAAAGCTACATGGGACTCAATACATTACTACCATTTGAGGCGTCAAATAAAATCGAATTTGGCCGTTTCATATATTGGACACAATATATGGACACATGTGGTACCCGGTAATACCATGAAATACCCATCACGTGGGTGAAGGGGGCGAAAACACAATCTAGAAACTGAAGCGCAAACGATAAAAGCACGGTATGGTGCACGCAAAATTCTGTCAGTGCGCTGTAGCGCGGGGGAAGAAAATAGGGCGAGCACTTGACCTCACCTTTTGGGATACCGCACTAGTGCTGAATCATTAAAAAAAAAGCCTGTTTGAGCCAGTTCCCTTGTCTGCAACACTCTTGCTAAACGGGAGACTAAAATACCACGATGACGGCTCTATTGCGGAGATCGGCAAGGTGCGCACAGACAGAAATTTTGCCGACTTTCTTCGCATTCTGCAAAATGCTTTCTTGTTAGGATCACGCATAGCGGCCGATCCCGACGCTAGGGACACACAGGCACGATTTCGTCCCTCTAACTTTCGTCCTTACAGTGCCCTTAACGCCTTAATTACAGCGTCAGTGAAAAGGCGCCTCACATAACATGACAATGAACTTGAAGAGCTGATTAGTGCCCTCCGCTCCGCGCCCTCCAATTGAAAACACTACTGATTTCCAAATTAAACTACACAAACAGATCGCACAACCCAAACTAATCACAGAACGTCGTTTTCTTGACGGCAAAACCCTGCAAAACTTACATGACAAAGGGCAGCGGCAGCACATTCAGAACAGCCGCTATCATACCACAGCGCAATGCAAGTGCGATAACGCTATTATGCCCGGCTCAAATAGATCGCACAACCCAAACTAATCACAGAATGTCGTTTTCTTGACAGCAAAGCACTGCAACACTTACATGACAAAGGGCAGCGGCAGCACATTCAGAACAGTCGCAAACAGACCATAGTGCCATGCGAGTGCGATAACGCAACTATGCCCGGCTTCACGAATAACATGGCCGCCTTGGTCACATAACAATTGAAAACACTACTGATTTCCAAATTAAAACCATACAAACATATCGCACAACCCAATCTGATCACAGAATGTCGTTTTCTTGACAGCAAAACACTGCAACACTTACATAGCAAAGGGCAGCGGCAGCACATTCAGAACAGCCGCAAACACACCACAGCGCAATGCGAGTGCGGTGACGCGACGACGCCATGACGACGCGACTATGCCCGGCTCGCCCGGCATCACGAATCACGTGGCCACCTTGGTCACATGATTTGTCGACGGTATCGCCACCTTGCGCAAGGTTGGATCGCGTTGATGGGTTGTTGAATATTGTAGAAGTCGCTTAAGAGGCTGACGCGCCATGGCGTGGCGGTGGCGCCTTGAGTCGTTTTCAAAACGTATTCACCCCTCGTTTTTAAGCTGCCTGGCTTCCAACGTTATCAAAACGTATTCACCCCTTGTTTTTAAGCTATCTTGTTTGGAACGTCTTTGATGCGTCGATTTTGGTCAAAAATCCGTTTCAGACGTTGAATCCCTTAATACGACGTTTTCAAGACTTTGTGTGCTACCTGGGATCCGACACGGTTTGCCGTTTACCACGAGGCCTCGAATGTACGGTTGCAGCAAGTTCAGATTTACCTCGTTACTAGTTAGTGACATCAACACTAGTTTGGGATTGTCGCACCCCGCGGAGATATGCCCCGTTTGCTGGCAGTTGTAGCAAACTACTGGTTTCTTTTCCTCGAAAACTTTTTTCTTTTGCCTTCCTGCCCTCTGTTCAGGTGTCTCCTCCTTCCCCTTGCTGTTCTCGTCACTACTTTTCACCGGAGCTGACCTTTCCTTGGATTTATACTGATTCGACTTTGACCATCGCTCTCGCTTGCCAGGTCTGTATTTACTCACCTCCTTCTTAGGTGCTTCGTTGCCTTCGAACGCACGTCCAGTTACGTACTCATCAGCGAGATCGGGCGCTCTCGCGATATTGCCCACGCCTGGCCTATCCTGAACCCAATACTTGATGTTTTCTGGCAGCCAGCTGTAGAACAGTTCTAAAGCAACGCACTGCATTGTCTTTCCGGCGCAGCCGATGTGCAGCTTCTTCTCTGAGCCATTCTTTCAGATTTACCTCCAAGGTGTATGCGAAATCTGAGTATGGCTCACTTTTGGGCTTCTCAACCTCCCTGAATTTTCACCTGAATGCTTCTGCTGATAATCTATACTTTTTAAGCAGATTCGGTTTGACTTTATCGAAGTCCTCTGCTTCTTCGTTCCCTATGCGGGCAATGATATCAGCTACCTCACATGGCAGAAACGTATGCAAGCGTTGCAGCCATGTGTTTCTCGCGAATTTTGCCTTCTCACACGCACTCTCACACAGCACCAAAAAAAGACCTATGTTCCCTCCTACTGCGTAGGGTGCCATCAAGTCTTGTCATTCTGCGCTCGCTTTCACGGGCCTCTGTGATAGGTCTTTCAGTATTTTGAGCTTTCAGGAGCTCAATCTCTAGACGCTTCAGTTCGAGTGCGTAGCGTGCTGCCCGCTCGCGCTCTTTTTCCTCTAGGCGCTTACGCTCTTATTTCTTATCTGCAATGCTTTCTAGGCATTCCTTCAGTTCATCGTCATCTGCCCCGCTCACTTGAATCGCCTCAATAATCTCCGACTTTCCCTTTGATTCGGCAATTTGAAGGCCCAACTCTTTGGCCAAGCTAAATAATTCCGGCTTCTTTAGTGCCTTCAAGTTAATGGATGCCCTTAATGCTGCTGACTCATCGCTCTAATAACAACCTCGACGTACTCGAAGCTTCCCTCAAAGGTTAAAGAAAAATCACTGCTCTGTACTTCCCGCACAAAAAATACGTAAAGCCAAGTGATATCTTAGTGAAGAAAAGCCAATCACTCACGATATACAATCATGATTCCCGACACCTTCCTGCCGAACGTTATCACCAGGACAAAGAGGACAATATCTCTTAGATGTCGTCCAAAGTTGGGGTCTGCAGGGTAGCGTTTCTCTACGCTGCTCACCAGTTGTTGCACCGCCTTGTTCTTCAACCTCGAGCGGCGTTACTATTGGGTAGCGTGGCGTTGTCGGCGGGCTGCAGTGTCCGGTAGACCATGGCGATCAGGCAGGGACGAGACGATTGCTAGTGCAAAACTTGTACTGTTTATTGAATAGTTGATGATGGATAAGATGAAGAAAATGAATGAAGTAAAAAAGTACATTGCGGGGTCCCTTCCATATGCCCTTTAAAATCGTAGGTTGGATCTTGCTCACGTCAACGTCACGTGACAGGCACTGTGTCTGGTTGTGAAAGGGCCGCTGATCCCTTCTCCTAGGTGACTTTTCACGAGCTTGCCTCTGTTGGTGGTAACCCGCGGGTCCTTGGGGTCGCAGGCGGCTGATCCCTTCTCTTCTAGGCGTCGTTGCTTCGCGGAAAGGGCCCTCCCCTTAGAGTTGGACATTTCTTGGAAACCGTGTTCACGCACACACACAAAGGGGTCTGTAAACACTGTGGGGCGTCCGCCATACCGCCGACCACTGCGGAGTGCACCAATCGCGCTAAGCCTGAGCATGAAGCGCAACGAGCTATGATAAACTAACCCTTAAAAAATTATAGACGACAAATACAAAGCATACGAAATGCCGAAACGCGTCATATATGATGGGTGCCGATCTCATTATTCGTGCTTTCCGCCACACATGCGGTGCAGTGATACCACGTAAGCGCGTGCGTGAACAATAAAATAAACAGGCCATCCTCATCATAATCTCTTAGTCAATTTATCACCTCCGTTCTTTTTGCGAAGATTCCTTCGTTGTTTCATTGTCGTCGTTCTTCCTCCATCTGCAATCTGTGATCGTCATTCCGTCATCATTGCGTAGATATGCTTCCGTCGTCGACATGCCAGCGTCTTTAGCACGCGTCACTATTGCGTAGCCAACTTAGTGCTGTTATGCGTCACGCTGTTATCACGCCGTAGTCCCTTTATCGGCATTGTGTCCTCCTCGTCATGTCGTCTTCGTCATGGGATGGTCGTCATTGTGTTGTTATGCAATCGTCATGTATTTGTGGTCGTCGCGAGGCCGTGACGTCGACCATACATGTTTCTGTCGCCATGCCGTCATCGTCATTCTAGTGTCCTCATCCGACTGTAATCGCGCCGTTGTCGTAATTCCACCTTCGGCATACCGTCGTTGTTACTCTGTCGTCGCTACGCAGTCGTCCTTGTTCGCATTTTTTTCCATCGTGGTCATTTCAGTTTCGTCATCTATCTGCTACCAAGCCGTCATCGTCATTCCTTCGTTGTCGCTGTTGAATTATTGTTACGCGTGGTATCCGCACTTTCGAGTGCCACAAGTTTAGGCAGAGCTAAGCGCTTAATAACAAGAAGGAATCTAATTTTGATAGGCTGTTCGATGCTGGCCAACGGTCGCCCAATAAAGCAGCGTTTCTTTAGATCGCTCCCCCGAAACATTGTCTAAGTAAGTGGCCACAGTTCGAGGGATTCGCAATTTCAGGGATCGGCCAATGTGGTAGGTCGGATGGCTAGATAGATGGAAACAAAACTGGTCTAACTATGCCACGAATGCTATTTGTATTAAAAGGCAACTTTCGTGGGAGCTCAGAAGGGGTCGTATGGCCAAGTGATCTGTAAGTCATCAAGAAAGGACAGGCTGCAAACGGGCCAATAATACTTTCTATGATGGCTGCGCCCAAAGAGTTCCATGCTCCATTTCCACAGCAGCAGCAACATACACCTGTCTACTGACAGCGTTTATCAGGGTTGCCATTCCGCCGATTCACATCCGTCAATGCCGCTCGCGGAATGCGGGCTCTACGTCTGCTAGTGAGGCTAATGCAGGGACCACCTTAGGCTCAAAGATATCTGGCTGGCATGTACGCTTTAGCAGGAATCAAATTCCGAGGTCGAAAGGTTAATCTAAGATACAATTTGAGTCATTTGCAGTGTATTTTTATTCTTCAGCTTTTTCAAGGCTCTGTCAGTGGTTAGCTTTGCCCTAATAGCAATACGGAATATAGAGAAGTTACAGGAGAAGTTGTAATAGCATGGATGTCCACCAGATTGGCATTTGCGTTTGGTTACCCCGTAGCAAACGAAATCCGCACAATGCCTGTTTTGCACGTAAAGAGCAGCCGATTGTGAAAGAAAACATCCGATGAGTGTAGAAAAAGAAGAGAGTTAGAAAGGTGGGATGGGGGGTAAGAAAACAATTCGAAAGAAAAAAAAAAAGAGGTCGTTCCGATTACAGGTGTTCCCCTACACCGCTGTCTTGAGGAAATTCGAAATAATGCCTGCACCGTTTTGCGTTCCACTCGCGACAGCCCTCGAAGCTGTAGAATTTTTTTTTGCGACAGAGGCATAGTCTTCCGGACCAGCTGAGCGCGACGGAAAATAAGCATCGCTTCCAACATACGGCCTGCGATGAAGTAGCCATTCTATTTTGTCACCGACATTGACTCGTTGAAATCTATCGCGTAACATCTAGCAGAAGTATGCAACATTTATTCAAAGAATCCGCCTCAATTCCACCCTGTGAAAGTGAATGAACATTGAAGCTGTAGGCTAGATTAGACATGCGCAACCGACGTCAGACAAGTACCACCAACCAACATCACGTTAAATGACGGCAGGCAAGCGTCATAACAGCAAGCGACGTAAGTCACGCCGATTTCAGGAAGTACAACATACATCCTCATTCTTCTAAGCCATCCGCCATGCGCAAGTGCATTATTGCACTAATTGAATTTTCGAAAGTAAAGTACGACTTACACACAAGCTGCGGACAAGCATGATTGCTTCGCACTGTAACTCGAGTACACGTGAAAAAAAAAAATAATAACTCCGTTACCCGGGAACTCAAGAACAACTCCCTTTTCCAGCCGTCGCTTGAGATCTCGCTGAGTGCTGTCGCCACGGAAAGCGCTCTTGTTCTGCGGTGAGCACGACCCCACGAAATATCCCGACTAACTGTAGACTTACAACAGCTTCGCCGTCAAACTACCACAGCTAGCGGATAGTACGATGGCTGAGTGCCTGTGCAATAGCATAAAGTTTTTTCTCTATCGTGTGAAGACCATCCCGACTGATTCTGTGTCCGGGGTAACTTGCTGCTGGACTTCGCAGTTTGCCCTCATCGTGCCTAAGCTTTACGCCGTTCTCTCTAAGGCATTTCGGAACATTTTTAAGTTTTTCGCCGGAGTCATTCATCTATTTCTAAATGAACACATCGTCGAGGCATGATTGAGCTCCGGGGACGCCAGCGATCACGTGATCCATTTTTATTTTCAACATGGATGCGTTTCACTTGCGTTTCAATTGCCAATTTATTGTCAGTCAGCCAAACATGTCGTTTACTAGGTACCGCCACCTTTGTCCGTATCATTAACGGTGTCTTCGCTTGAATGTGAATTCAGCGATGGCTTTCTCAAGCAAGACAGTCGCTGCACATTGCGGTGAAGCGGTGGCAAGGAACTATGCTAAGCGTAGCACAGGGGCCCAATTCATAAACATATATTTTGCTGAAAAGTATACCTAAAAAAATGTAATGACAGAAATCGAACGACAAGAAGGACGGCCATTTAGTGCACTTGGTTTCAAGTTCTTTATGAGTAGTGTTTATTGCGAAAATCGTAGAGAAAAGTGGAAAAAACAAATAATGGATTTGTTTGCCTGCTTATGGCAGAAAACTGCTGCAGTAGATTAGTGCCTAAATAGTTTTAGTGTATTGTCAGGTATGTGGCAACTCAGTCAGAAAATTACAATTAGCAACTCTATAGTAGTTTTGACAGAAAACAGTGGTAACTTTGACAGGGTTTTTTCATAATTCAGGACTTATGAGGGACTCACTTATGGACCGAAGCTGCCGATAAAAACATTCAGATATTGAAGACTAATCGTAAGTATGTGCGAATATCCCAAGATTCCGAATTAGGAATCGACTAGTGTCCTATTTTATTCGCTCTTCGAATCAAATAGTCACTATTACTAAATATGAGCATTTTTTTTCAATACTTCTTACTATTTCAGAATGAACGTGAACTGAACCTAATGAAAGGTAAAAGTACTACAAAAGTACGGTAAGTTTTCTCCCCAGCGGCCATAGCACGGACATGAAACATTAATACTGGCGTCTTGAAGCAGGCTGTATCACTTAGGTATGGTTACCTTACAGGCTATGCCGCAATAATTCGAGCTTACTCGTGATTCCTCCTGATGTGCATGTTAAGAAACAATTCGGTTCGCCCTTAATGCTCCATTTGTGATATTAAGGCACAACACATCATAACTTGCGATGTATTTGGAGAAACTTCCTGAAGTTAGAATACACGGTTGTAATATTCATTTTATATGATAACTTCTCTTGATTTTCCGAAAGCAGTTCATCATTCTATTTGATTCGTATCTGGCATTATTCCATTTGTATTGGATTAGGAGCCAGAAGTAACTATTCAAATACCGCTACTACACTTCGTAGGTTCAATAAACGAAGCTTTCAATCCTCCCCCATACAGCACCCCTTTCTGCCGCAAGGTTTAGCCTATAAAACGCAGAAATAAAGATGTTCGAGAGGAAGAGAGAGAGAAATAACTTTTATTTATATAGCCGGCAGATTGGTGGGGGGGCCAACCCCGCGTAGATGGCGGCCAGAAGCCCTTGAGCTCTAGCGGCATCCTCGGCCTGCTGGACAGGCAAAAGTTGGTCTTCGGGGGCCGAGCTGAGCAACACGGTCTCCCACTGCTTCCGATCCCGAATTTTTCGGCCCTGTCGGGGCGCCCGAGGGCAGGCCCAGATAATGTGATCCAGGTCCGCCCTTTCTTGACAAAATTTACAATTGGCCGAATATTGGTCTGGGTAATAATGATTATAAGTCACCGGATTTGGATATGTATTTGTTTGAAGGAGGCGCCATGCCACCGACTGCTGCTTATTAAGTGATGGGTGTGCGGGAGGAAAACGCACCCTCCCCAATCTGTAACGATTAGTTATCTCCCTGTAGCCAACCATCCGGTCCACTGTCAGCCCCAACCACGGCGCCCCGGTGGCTCGGCTTGTGAGTCCTCGAGCCACGGTGTCGGCTGCCTCATTGCAGGGGAGGGAGGAGTGCGCAGGCGCCCAGATGATATGGACAACCCGCTCACCGCGGAAGTTTGCCAGGATACGTTGTGATTCCGGCGAAATGCGCCCCTTTGCGTAATTTAAAATGGCGGTTTTAGAATCACTGACTATTATCGTGGCCAGTGTGGAAGCCATTGCGAGAGCAATGGCCGATTCCTCAGCCACCTCGGCTCTGTTGGTTTTAATAGATCCGCTGACCTTACACTCACCTTCCGAGTTCACTGCAACGATACACATATTCTGATTAGTCGTGTACTCTGTCGCGTCGACGTACACCACGTCCTGAGAGCGTTGGAATCTCCTCTGTATAGCCCGTGCCCTTTCCTCCCGCCTTTCCCTGTGGTGTTCGGGATGCATGTTTTTGGGTAGCGGTGGAATAATAAGCTGCTTCCTTATGTCGTGGGGAATGTCTACTTTAGTGCCATACTGTGATGCGTATGTTACTCTAAGCTTGTTAAGTATGTGTCTGCCAGTAGGTGTTTGTGAGAGTCTTTCATATTGCGCTATCGTATGGGCTTCTATGAGTTCTTCGAGCGTGTTGTGGACACCTAAGGCTAGGAGCCTGTCATTCGATGTGTTTATCGGCAAACCTATGGCTTGTTTGAATGATCGTCTAATCATGCTTTCGATTTTTGTCTTTTCTGCTACTTGGAGATTTAAGTAAGGGGCTACATATACTATGCGGCTGATGACAAAAGCCTGGACTAGTCGTACCAGATTGTTCTCTTTCATCCCATAATGGCGATTAGCTATTCTCTTAATTAGTCTCATTGTTTGTTGTGCGCTGTTTTCTAGTATTCTGATTGTTTCCCCGTTGTGACCGTTCGCTGATACGTGGAGTCAGAGGACTCTAATGCTGTCGACAATAGGTATTTGGTTGCCATTCACAAAAAGCGTGATGTTTGGTTTATCCGTAGAACTCTTACGGCCCCTGCGTGTCGGTCGGTATAGAAGTAATTCTGATTTTTGCGGCGAGCATCTCAATCCTTTATCCACGACATATTTCTCAACCGTATGTGTGGCTGTTTGGAGGATTTCCTCAATCTGCCCATCACTTTCACCTGTTACCCAAAGGGTGATATCATCGGCGTACAGGCTATGCTGTAATCCTTCTATATTTTCTAATTCTGCTGGCAGGCCAATCATAGCTACATTGAAAAGAAAGGGAGATAAGACTGATCCTTGTGGTGTGCCCCGGCTTCCGAGTTTTATCTCTTTGGATTTCAATTCACCGATTGTGATTTGCGCAATACGGTCAGAGAGAAAGTCTTTAACATACGCGTGGGTTCGAAAAATATTTTTATAGCCATATATTTGCAGAACGAGGCTTCGTGTACTTGAGCAAACTTTGAAAACACGTCGCGTCTCCAGATAACATTTTTTCGGCAAAACACGTCACGCCTACGTATTGAGAGCAAGGCAGGATTTGACCATAACTTCTAAAGAATGATTTGAGACTACACGTTAAACTCGGCGTGGGATGACCCTGAAGTGTGTGTTTGAAATGAAAGGCGGAAGAAGAAAGAGATTAGCTATGTGCGATAATGGTTATAGGAAATGCGTGTCCCGCAAGCTTTTCTAACACAATAAGGTGAGGTTCTTACGGGAAAATTCCGCCTGTTTTTAAGAGGAAGCAATAGCTCGGGCCAAAGTAGGATGCCGCCTATTGAAATACTATTACTAGAAGAGCAGAAATGCTTTTCTGTGATATCCGAAGGGTCGACAATAATGCATATTGTGGTATTTAAGACAGACAGTTAAATTTGAGTGATTGATTAAAAGATGTTTAAGACTTTTATTTTTGTTAAAATATTTGCGACAGTCGGAAAAAAAATGGAAACGCTAAGTTTTGGAATTCATATTTCTGCACCAATAACAGTTCCCGAAATTCTGCCAACTTATCCTCTAGACCATCAAACTCGTAGAAACCTGGTACAATGTTTAAATCTTACGTGAATTTGTTACATGTTTTAAGGGTGTTGCAAAAATAGTGGTGACAAATTATTCGTGAATTTTATTCGCATTATTTGTACTACTACATTCAATTTACAGAATTATGACACCATATTTCATTGCTAAGTTAGAGAGGAGTAAACTTGAAAGTTTCATTTTCTGAAATGATGTGATTTTGCATAGTTTCTTTATAACGATCGACGCCATAATTCACAAATCGGCTTTAACATTCGCAAGATTTTAATTTTTTTTTCTTTCGTATACAAGAAATCTGACCGAAGTTGGTGCAGTGGTTGCGAAGAAAGCATTCATAGACGATTACGATTCTCAATATTGTGAAATGTCAGCACAGCTCTTTAGGTGAGTGAGCGAAATAACTTTATTAGGTCCAGAGAAGACGCAGGGGAGATACCATGGTACCCGACTAGTCCCACGTAGGGACCGCCAAGCCGAGCTTGACGTCCCGATCGCGGGCACTCTGGACGGCCAGCGTTTGGCCTTTGAGTTCGGGGCTGCCCAAGAGCGCTTCCCACTTATCCTCCCTGAAGGAGGAGCCGATGGCTTTACACTCCCACAACACATGATCCAATGCGCCCCTTAGTCCACAGGCAGGGCAGTCCGCACTGGGATGCTTTTCATGGTATATTGCATGAAGGTCCGCAAGGATAGGATACGCACGGGCTTTTAAATGTCGAAGGGTCACCGCCCGCGCTCTGCGTAAGGCGGGGTGCGGGAGGGGGAATACCCGTCTCGACAGATAGTAGTGTGTGGTAACCTCGTAGAACGTGAGCAAGGGTTCACCGCGGGGCAGGGGGACTGCGGAGGCGGCGTGGTCAGTGAGTCCTCGCGCGGCCTTGTGCGCGTCCTCGTTAGGGTTGGAAGGAGAGCCCTCAATCGACCCCAAGTGAGCGGGAAACCAAGTGAGAGAATGCGGAGAGATACTTTTCGCGCTTTAGAGAATGCGGAGGGCCTGAGGGTAGACCATCCCGGTTTGGTAGGCCTTAATGGCTGCCTTGGAATCTGGAATGGCTGCCTGTATATTGCCTCTCTGCGACCATCGAGCACAGCCAGCGCGACTGCAACCTGTTCACCTACCACGGGCGTAGAAGTGCGTACCGTAGCGCCGCAAGTGAGCCTGGAATTGGAGTCGACGATGGAGACGGTGGATGCCTCTTGATGGACTTTACGTGTTTTCAATTCGCGAAAGATGGAGGCAATAATTTGGGAGCCATGTATCCATGTGCTGCTACAGGCCACACTTTATTTTACACACGTAGTCCTGCTTCAAGACACATTCCCATCGCGGTCCTTCATTGGTCGTGCAGAAAGCCTAATGGTCGGAGAAATGTATGGATATATGTTCGGCTTCGACGCTTAGTTTCTGCTTCGAAGGCGCGCAGCTCTGAATTCTGGCGTTGGGGACACTGAACCTGTGATAAGGCAATTCGTTCAACAGCAGTGGCTCGGAAAGCACTTCCAGCGGTTGCGTTGCTGATTGTTCAGAAACAAAGTGTGGACATGGCAATGCGTGGCTCACGCAGAGTGCATCCTCTAGTGGCGACGGCGCAGACGAAGTAGCGCATGCGCAGTGGGATCGAAGCCCACGTCAGAGCTTTGTTTCCATATATGGTATCGGTCGACGCGCTCGCCGCATGCCTTTGTATAATGTCGTCATCGGCGACCGGATGATGGCGCACGGTACTATGGCGCCAACTCGTTGCGGGTCACCTGTGTAGAGCAGGTCTTATGCGGCTCTCCACTCTCTTCCGCAACGTTTAGCCATATTCTCCTCCTCCGCTTTCCTCCTGCTTCCACTGTACACTCTTCCTACGCTTCACTCCTCACGCTCTCTTCGCTATCGCCGTCTTTCTTACTGCACTGCGTTAGTAATTGTCGGTGAATTCTTTCAGAGCGCAGCTGTTGGGTGCACGTTCCTGCGACAAGTGTCGGCGTTGGTGGGGGCGTCGTCGGCGTAACTGGAAGAATGAGCACAGAGAAAGATGAAAGAGCGAACTCGGAGCGGAAGATGATAGACGCCACACTCTAAGAACAGTTACCACCCTTTGCAGTGCTCCTTCTGCCGCACAACGATAATCGTCGTCTGCCTTGATGCGTTTCCTTTCTTTAGCGCTGCGAGCCCGGTACTTTCCAGTAACGAACAGCATGCGCGTTATCAGCATGATAGCATTTCCCGTCAGCAATGCTATCATACTGATAACGCGCGTGCCGTTCGTTACTGGAAAGTACCGGGCTCGCAGCGTTAAAGAAAGGAAACGCATCAAGGCAGATGACGATTATTGTTGTGTGGCAGAAGGGGCACTCCAGAAGGTGTAAACTGTTCTTAGAGTGCAGGCGCGAACGGCGGACACCAGACCGGTCCCTTCACTAATGTGCGCGCGGGAAACTTGTGTCATGCGGACCGTTTGCTTCGATCTATTGTCTCCTCGTGTCAGCTCTCGCTCCCGCTTGTTTGCTTTGCTTCGCATGGTTTCGTTGGCCCTCGTTTCGATTCTGATGGCTTGTGATTGTGTGTGCGACGCGGATTGTGTAGTACTCTTCGGAAGCCACGCGGCGCCAGTGATTACACTGGAACCATCGACGAGGTACATATAAAAGCCGACTTGCTTGACCGGCAGATCAGACTTTCGGCGATTGCAGACTCTGGTACATGCCCATATCAAATTCTTCACCTCAACATATCGCTGAATCAAAATACGTATATAACTGCGCATAAATTTCGTATAATGGCGTATCGTAATCGTCGGCGAAATATTTCTTACCGCACACGGCCAGCGCCGCAGGCACCACGGATTTGCGCGTGCGAGAGCCATCTGGTGATGGTGCTTGCCACCGGGCGACATGCGTGCTTCGCTGTGATTGGCTGCGTGGGCTTGTTCGTTCGTTCGCTTACGCCGACGCCAAGGAAGACGCTCACCGCAGGAACGGCGCCTGAAGAGCATCCCCTCTTTCGCTCTATAGCAAGTTGTGCTTTAAAATATATTTAGATAGGATCTCCCGAGATATAGCTTCCTTCAGCCTACGCAACTTTTCAACACGAGCACTCTGGGCTTCTCCACAATGCCCTCTCGCCAACCCTCGCGCACACGCATTGAAGACGCTGCCTCACGGGCCGTCGCACTTCCGCGCCGCATTCAAGAGAGGGCGCTCTCGATGAAACGTTTGTACTTGACGAAATAGCGCTGACTACGCCAAGTTTCTCTGGTACCGTTCTAATGATTCATGTATAAACCAATAACAGAGTGAATGAAAGGAAGCAACATCAGAGGCTGAGAACGTTGTAAGTGGAGCGAAATGAACAGAGAAAAGTGGAGACATGTGGCGGGAGCAGAAAGAGAATTATCGTTCATGCTTGAGAGAGGGCGTTAACCTTTTTCCTATTCGAAGCACGAGATCGCGCCACACACAGCATCGATTAGTGCTGTAGAGCATGGGCAACATAAGTTTACTTGAAGCTAGACCCCTCGTATCTGGAAATCACAGACTTTTAGTTGAAATAGCGCGATTTCAATGACACCTCTAATTATCAGAAACATAGACTGGCACGCATAATATAGACTCGTAGAAGCTCGAGTCGATTCCATGCAACTTTGCAAAAGCAACAGGACCCAGCTATACTCACTGTCAATGGAGCCAGTTCACATCAAAGCTGCTAACGCACACAATCTCGAAAAGCCTCCGTGCATGGTCTGGATAAGCTTTAATTATCGTCTACATATATAATCAGCATTTGGGATAACCACAGGATTGAAATCCCAGATTTAAGATTGATAGACTTTTGTTATGTCCTTTATCGTAACGTCGCAAATGATGTGAAACAAATTCTATCAAATTCATCGCGCTGTGAATAATAACGAAAAATTTTTTGTGTATCCATTTCTGTCCGTGAGCAGCTGCGTCCTGCAAATTCACTATGTGCATTTTAACATGCCTCACTTTCGACTGTATACCTTGTAGCCTGCACGGACCCGCGTCAAGCCATTTCAGTGCTTTTTGTCCGTGCCCCTAAGCATCTCACGATGTTTGAATGAAATGATTTGACTTGATTTGACTTGTGGTTGGTGTTTCCTTAACGACATATTTCAGCGCGGAGGAACAATTACAAAGAATGGCCACACACACATGTCACAGGCGCAATCGATGTTATATATCGATGAATAACGATGAATATTCACTTTAAGGCGATGAGCCTGGAAGTAATGCAGCAACACAAGGTGTTGCCACTACCTGAACACCATACCCGCTCAACCACCACTACATGTGAATGCAGATTATTGCCACCATCATGCTCTCGAACGGGAGGAAGAAATAGTCGCTCTAGTAATAGTTCTTGTGGTTCTGGTTTCGTCGTTCCATTCTTGTTCGGAGCCTGAAGTACTCCGGATGATGATAGACAGCCATGATGAAACGTAGACTGGAAGCGATATAGACGAGATGGACATGATTACACCTACGCGTTTAAGCCTAGACCAAAGATATGTTTGCGCACGTGCTCAAGCTCGTGCGCGCTTGACCCACGCATGCGCAGACAGTGCGGCACGGCTCGTATGCGTCGAAATGCGGATTCATCTCGGTGAACAGCTCAACTGTGTAATCGCGCGCTAAGGCAGCCTCGCGTCGGCGCCCCTGGCTATGCAGATACGGCGCGGTACATTCATCTCTCAGATAAGCAGACTTATGTCACGCAAGGAAATGCTTCATCTTCCCTTTATGTTCCGATCTAACAGCTGTAAAAATATAAGACGGATATTTATCCATATCGAAGCATTTTGAAAGACTCAATCAAAAAATACGAAGGGGCGTTTTCTAAGGCGTCAATGAGCGAGCCCCGTGAGCACGCGCTGTCCTACTTTTCGCGCGTCTTTGTGGATGCAGTCCGTCATTCCTCGAGACGTGCGGCATGCGCAAGGCGAATAGACGCGAGCTTGCGCGCGTCCGCAAGCGTACGTTTTGTCTTGGATTTTGGTGTAAACACATGACAGACTACTAAAGTGAATTACTCCTCTTCAACTCTCCTAATGACTGTGAATTAGAGCCCAGGCTACTATAAAGAGCCTTGCTGATCGATCTGAAATTCTCATTACAGCCTGGAGTCCTTTTAACGTACATTGCACGTAGACAAAGTGGCCTCTCTACAAAGCAAACTTTGGCCCACACTGATAAATATCTGTTATTATACGTCCAACAGCCAAGAAAAAAAGAGTGGTACTCAATTGGCCCTTCCCACAGACACAATTGCCGATGAGGGTCAAAATTTTGGCAGGCCGCAATCCAGGCGACGCAACTAGTCAAAAAATAAATATAGTGGAAAACAAAACCATTTTTCTTCCACAACCACGCTTCCCTTATTGATTATCAGGTCACGGCAATCAGCGAGAAATGCTAGGCTCACATAATACACTGCGCAGCCATTTCGTACTTCGGTGGCGTCTCTCGTCAGCAAAGAGTTTGGGACAGGCCACCGCCACGCTGCGTGCATCAGTTTCACTGTAGGTGTGTTTTCGGGGCCCAATTATGACTGTTGGTCGGCGGAATCCGAACCTGGTGTTACAAAGACCGTGTTTTCCTAATCTGTTCGTCGAAACCGTAACGCGCCTCCAATTCGTGCACTTGTCACCTGACACAACGCGAGCTTTCCGAGCTGTCAACTTCAAAAAGAAAAATCCAAATGTTTGCTGCCAAGATGCGTATCGCAGCGTTCCCATGCTCGCCATAAATAATACTTGTGACATTCGCGACGCCCTGAGAGCATACAAAGGATAAAGGCGGCGTTAAAGCACTTTCTATGATATGTGAAGAAATTAATGGTGTAGTATTTATATCTTGTGGTAGCTGAAGTCAGCCATGCTATAAAAAATTAAGAAAAAAGAAGACTTGTTCTTTACACTGTATGAGACCCACAACGTGTTCGGCTATCTCCATCCATCAATATTGTACACTGGTTCGCCAGAACCCGTCATCCACCGATCAAGATAGGGGACATAGAATTGCTCACTTACTACGAGTTTATTATTTTACAAAAAGTTCTCACGGAAATATTGTTTATAAATCATATAGGTACTTGCGTTTTTACGCATTCTAATCGCTTAAACAGGTAGTCCAGGTGAAGTGCAAGGCCAAAAAGTGGGAAACTCGTGTGGTTCCGTGTATATTTGCCTTATTAGTGTGTCAACCACGGTACGTGGTTGGCAAAAATAAATTCTGGGTCATGATGTGCCAAAGCCACAGTCTGATAAGGAGCAACGCCATGGTTAGGAACTGTGGATAAATATGTACCACCCCCAGGTTACCTAACGTTAAACTGGATCAAAATACAGTAGCACCGTTTTGCATTTCGCCTCCATCCAAATGCGGCCGCCATGGCGGGGATCATACCCTCGACCTCGAGGCAATGGACTACCGCAGCGGATTCATCGTCGATTATTCTGCTTGTTTTTGTGAATAAAGACAATGTGCGGAAGCTGGCTTAAGTCGATGGAACGACAGAGCACTCCCACAAAGTAAGACTGTGGGGCACTAGATTGGACCGCATTGCGCGCAGAAAGTCACAAGAGCCATTCAACGCATTTTAGCACTGAACGGCCTGTGACTACCTCAGTATGCCCACCTAACGAGAACTTAAGGCCAACCTCGCACCGCTTCGTTTTTGTGTTTTATCCCTCTCATCACTCCTCCCCTCTGTGTATGGTAGCAAAACAGGTGCAACCTTGTTAATCACATCAAAACACTTAGTTTCTTTTGTAGCCTACAGGTTGAACCAGCCACGCCTAAAGCTACTTTGACAAGCTGCTTGACGAGGTTAGCGTTCTTATAATCCCAAGAGTAGCAGCCACACCAACAAATCCACGTACGTGCCCTACGAGGTCACTGCGGTTACTTGAGGAAGAACAGCAGGTTAATAAATAGCATTTTTGGATGATCAGTACAAATCGGGCAAAAAAGCTCAAACACTGTAGCAGATGAAAGAAACACAATGCAAAAGGATAGAAAGTTGGGCGAGTTGGTACGGGAGCATGGAAACACAATGCACAAAAGACGTCAGCAAAAAATCATTACAAGGACTCAGTAACACGACTGGATGAGAGAACTATATTGTGCCACGTTTTCCGCGTTCAGCAAGTGAGGTGAATACAGTGCTTTGATTATTTTCATTTATTAACAAGCGTGAAGGTGCGTAAGTTATGAGTAAAGAAAGTTATTGAAAGAAGCACGCAGAAACTACGTTTTTGTCCAACTTGTTTTGTTCACATATTGGTTATTATATTTCCGTGCCCCCGTGGTTTTGGGTGGTCTCTCTTTCCGGCAATGGTAACTGGAGTTTTAGACTTTTTACGAGACATCCGTCTGGGCGCTTGACATTAGAATACGAGACTTGGTGATGGTGGTGATGGCAATGATGGGGGTTGGGTTCGTGATGGGGTGTGTCAACTCCAGGCTTGTTTAGCCTGGTGATGGAGGCTGGTAAGTGCTTTGCTTGAGCGACACTTTCAGGGTCACTAGGGTATTTACCACCTCTCGAACAGGTCAGTGTTTCTAAGAAGGCGTGAAGGCTCCTTGCGGGCTATAGCCGCTCTTTTCGGAAGCACAAGGTGTTGCAGGTAAGTATGTGGAAAAATTTTCTGTAAAACAGTTTTCAAGAAGAAGAGCAACCCTTTTCCCTCTAGCAGCCCGAGTAAGACCACAGAAATAGTATTTGTACAAATACATCTTTCGACGATCATTTGCCATGCCTTTCCTAACCCATGAAGGAGTAGCAGGCTCGTTAATTCTGTTCTTTGTTTACGTAAAGCTTCTTGTTTACCGCTTTCAATTTCCTGAAGATGGTCCCTGTTTGACTTATCGAGCTATTGTTCCCTTCATACTTAGTAGGCAACACTGTGAAGGCTAGAGAGACTTTTCTCGTATTTCGTTATCGTCATCAAAATGCATGATGCGCGACGGATGTGAAAAACGCGACCGTATGAAAGAAAGATACGGATAAGCGTCTTGCCACTCTCTGTAACTTAATTCCCAAACATTTGTGTTTGAAAAATAGAAAGCAGATATTACTTTGAATGCGTTACAAATCTGAACCTGTTTAATACCGTGCGGCAAGCCTTGCGACACGTATGTGACTAACGGTCACAGCGCACCGCATGCGCTGTGACCGTTGTGACAACATAGCTCATCGCATGCTGGAAGCACTAAGGTGAACAAATGATACCAGATTTGACGAAGCCTTAGGTACACAAGGTGTAGCCTGTGTCTTAAATGCTGATGAACTCTTGATGTCAGATTCGTGACTCTTAAACCAGAGATTCCCGGTTTCAGCAAGGTAGTATATGATGTTATTCAGCTCCACCAGTTCGTCCCAGATAACGTGCGCGCTTACACGTTCATAGAAGGACAGCATGTCTTCGACGTCAAGTTCACCGGCCCCCCTGAAGATGGTTGGGTCGCACTTACGTAGAATGGCGGCAAGCGTGACCGGGTCAGGCGCGGGTTCTGTCGGGGTGTTGGTCACGTCGATCATCGTGTTGCTGGGCAACGTACAAGTGCGGAGCTCCAGGGCGACCTGAGGCGTTTTGGGAACCTCCACCAAATGTAATGACCCTTATTTAAAGGTAATAATTAGTCTAGCAGCAGCTAAGTGCCCCAACTCTTGTGCAATCACAGCGCGGGTCGTCGTCGTCATTGAGCTGCTACCGAAAATACGACGCGCGTCTCCTTCATTACGTTGTGTTACATGGTGTAGTTACTCCATAGAAAGTTCCGCAGAACAAACACGACTGCACTGGGACACGCATGGAGTCCCATAAGTCCTCTTGTAAGACCAACATTTGCTAGCTTAACTTCCGTAATGTTCTTGTTGGGATATGAAACGCAGTGTTGTTGGTATAAACCGAACGCTGTGCACCTGATCTTCAAAAAATGTGTTGCTCCCTTGGCTGAGATTACACACCTTAATATACATAGGGAAATGCTAAATTTGTTAATGAATCAGACTGCAGCGCTGCTTTGCACAGCGTTACAGTGGGCAGAGCTGCTTTGTCCAGAATTACACTGGCCAGATTTAGTCTAGTAAGAGCCCCTTTCCACTTCTCTAACTGAGTCGCCAAGAATAACTTCACGCTCAGGCTCTATGTAAGCAACCCTTCGTTAATAGCTCAGCTCAGAATCTACACTTCTTTTGAAAACGAGAGGACAGGTGGATTTTCGGTTGACGTGTAATTCACTGTAGTAGCTTTTTGCATGGGCTAGAAATGCTGCGTGCAAGACGAACGCGCAGAGGCCCACGTGATAACTTCCACGCTGCTAATTGGCCATGCCTAGTGTTTCTAATTATTGCCCACTGTATCTAAGTGGTAGAAACAGGATATTCTAAACAAAATCATTCATGATGGCCGAGGTGTACAGCGGGAAGGAGCAGGTGTATTGGTGCAATAATCGCCACTGAAATCATTAAACTATTTACACTACTATCATTTAAAATTTTTTTACCTCAATACACGCCATACGTGGGAAATCGTCTCCTGCCAGCACACATGCATCATTCGATACTGTAGGTATCGAATGATGTCGCAAGATAAGTATCCTGAGACTACAGTAGTAGTTTCCCGATAAACGTTCTTAAACTCGTTAAGAAGTGAAATGTGTTGGAATTTGAAGACCTTCCATTTACTGAACCGTTCCTGTGTAATGGTGGACAAGGTTAATTGTATTTCACTTAACTGTCACATGGCTTAAAAACTAGACCCATCTTCAGCATTCAGTCATATAGATTCCGCGATATGCTCGGTAGGAGTTGTTGATCAAAGCGTTTTTCATTGAAACATTCTAACATTATAACATTGCAATGTTGTCAATTATTGCCGAAATTTTCGTATCTGTTGCTACTGGGAATTAGGTTCAGTAGGTAAAATAATTATGTACGAATTTTTCCATCACCAAAAAATTCATTTGTTCGGAAAAACTCGTGTGCTCATCTATGGTAGCAGGAGTTTGCGCCGTGACAGTGTGCACCAATCTGATATGCGTCAGCTGTCTCATATTCCGGCCAACAGCACTGCCTGAGCCTGATGACTGAGCCCGACGTGATGTCTTACGAAGTCTCATGAAGTCTCATGTCTCACGAAGTCTGTCCAGTGCCGGCGTCCTCAGAAACGAAATGTTATTGACGCCCTGTCATAAAAAATGATCCAGTAACCTTGCCTTTGACACCGAAGTAGAACGTCGTCATACCAACCCGTTTCGTACAATTTTGCGGCGTTAACAATCGCAATCAAGAATACACACAAGAAATGACCCAAATGAGTTACGCTTACCTTTTGCCTTTTCATACGCTCCCAGACCAGACACTTTCTCGGTCCCAGTGTTCAGTACGTCTCCAAAGTGCAACCGTATGATACGTTTTCCTGCTACTAGGTCACATGCAAACAAAAAAAAGTGCGAGGTGCATGCGATTGAGAACTGTATGTCGCCGCCAGCCACCGCAGCTTCACCACAATATTCATCCACGCATCTTACGTCAAAAATGCCGGCGCGCACTCAATCTCATGCTGCGGTAGCAGCAAATCACCTCCAGGGTTGTCGCACTCCGCATTCACAACTATCGCCACCAACCTTATAGCGATGAGTACCTTCGCCTGTCTGTTTCACAGCGCGTGGTGCCGTTGGAAGCGTGCTGTATGCTTGTAATAGGCGGCAACCAAAGCGCACCGCGGTTACTTGCTGCAGAAAGCGATCGTACGCGTTTTGCGGCAACTGTAGTCTATCTACAAAAGATAATTCGCGAGGCGCGCGTGGTAGAAAACTGCAGGCGCCCGCCGCATCAGCTTCCCCGCAATACTCGCTCGCGCATCTTACGTGGAACCCTCCTAAACGCCGGCGCGCACTCGGTTTGTAAGTCCGCTACCAGCGCTTGTGCTCACGTGTCGTTACCCACCCCATTCAGAGCTATCGCCGCCAAACCTGTTGCCATAAGAACCTTCACCTATCTGTTTTACAGCGCGTGGGACGTAGTGCCTTTCATAACATACTGTACCCTTTTAGTAGACGATAATACGAACGCACCGCCGTTCTCTGCTGCAGGCGGTGCAATGTGTACGTCGCGTTTCGCTTCGGCGGCATCCGGCGTCACCCACCAGCCCGACTTCCTTTCAGTTTCTCGTCGCCGTCACTAAACACTTCGGAGTAGGAAAACAACAAGACGTGTCCCCGGATACTGAAGTCCCACCAGGTCGACGCGCGTCGGTGTTTCGTGCCTCGCAGGCAACGATTCGCGCACAACGCTCCGCATTACGTAGATACTCAATACATTCGAGTCTGTCATGTTTCTGAGTTACTTCGAATCATGCGCTTTTTTTGTTTCCAAGTCTTTTTCTGATGTCATTTTTTATTCCAAAATGTGTGAACAAAGTTCTACTGTTTGAGGACGCGGCGCGTTGGTTGGCCTTGCGTTGCGGGAACACATGCCCACGCGGGGTAAGATGGCTTACAAAAAACTATCTTTCATTATCCCATGATAGTCGTTAGCTTTTTCATTAGCCTATTCAGTTCACAGCAAGGTGCCTGCAACATAAATTCAGTTGCCAAGTGACTGACATGCAAGCGGAAACATATCAAGGAGGCATGAATAACGCGCTAAAATAGATCATAAACGCAGTACTCCTTCAAGCAGAAAAAAAAAACTACGAGAACATGAACTTTTTAATAGTTCATTGGTCACACTTATCGGTACAACGTTTTCCTCTCCTTTGTGAAAAAAAAAATTATATTTAACCACTTTTAACCTACTGTGCAGGAGCAATCTTGTTGCTGCTGTGCACTTCTTTTTTTTTTTTTTTTTTTTTTGTCCTGCGAGTCAGCGGGTCAGTGTGAAATAGATAGGATAGGGCGAGGGAGATAAAGGGCAGATGCTAGAGATATAGGAGCTGATATCAACGGAGAACAAAAAGCGCTGGCACCAATGTTCCAATCTAAAAAAAAAGCATTCAAAATAAGCTCGCAGCTTTGGCACAAATGCCGTGCTAAGCAGTGCCTACACGAGTTTCCGGAATTTTGTGAGCTTGTTTTGAGTTGAAGTTACCATGATTCAGTTTGGTGCACTTGAATTCGGCTAGAGGTGTCGTTAGTGCATTCATTGTGCCATGAGCAGAATCCCGATTAGGTTCCCTGCCTACGTCGATTGGTTCGTAGGCTTCAGTGCGGAAGTGCTTAAGCTAGGCTGCGTGCTGTCCGTTTAGGTTATTGAGAAAAGCTCTATTGTTCTTTTTACGTGTAGAAAAGTAAAAATTTAGTATAACAGGCTATTCCTTTTTAAGGATATGTGCCCTCCGTGGCAGTAAAGTGGATACTTTGGTAGAGGCGAGATAATTGGGACGGTAGCTATTTTGAGTGGCAGTATTGTGGTTAACTTTGCCCTAATAGTGTTATGGAAAACCCGATGTAGAAAACGTAGGAAAAGCAGGGACGTTAACCAGGCGAGCCATTCCGTTTGAGTACGCTGTGCAGGACACCGCACAATGCCCGTTCGGCAGGCGAAGAGCTGTCAACCGTTAAAGCAAACGCCGGAAAACTGTAGCACCAGGAAGAGACAAAGAAAAATAAAGGGGGGGGGGGAAGGGGGTCTTAAAAAAATTAAATGAAAAGAAGCTCCTTTCGAATGCAGGCGTGTATAAATGTGGAGCAAAAGTGCAATGTTTTCATGGCCTCTGGAATAGTATAGACATAGACATGAAAACGTGCGTAGCGAAGCCGTCTACGTCGCTTAAGTAGCCGTACATTACTGGCTATGCAGCAACCATTCGTGCTTACTGAAGTCTTGTACATGCGAAGAAACTACTTGTTTGCTCTGAATGCTCCATTAGTGCTTTTAATAAATAACACTTCATAAATTTTATTATGTAATGGATGAAGCTTGCTAACTTTAACAATATTGCGATGTGAACATCATTTAATAATAATTTTGATAACGGCAGTGGATTATTCGGAAACTATTCGATACAAGGTTCGATTCGACTAACATTTGGCAATATTCGATCCGTATTCCATTTAGTCTAAAAGAATCGCTATTCGCCACCCATACTAATGTTCTTAGTTTTAGTGTCCAACTCTTCAAAGCTTCGCCCACTGATAGAATTTTTAAACTCATATTTTTGCAAAACGAGGTTTGGCGTACTTGAGCAAACGTTGAAAACTCGTCACATAACACGATAACATTTTTTTGAAGAAATGGCTAGGCATATCGCTCCTAGATGCTGGGAAAAAATCAGTAAATTTCATTTGGACATAATTCAATTTTCATAATTTTTAAAGCATGATCTGGCATGAGAAGTCACACTTAGCGTGGAATGACCGTGAAATGTACGTTTGAAATAAGAGCCAAAAAGGAAAGAAATTAGCTATGTGGTATAATGATTATGGCAAGTGTGGAAGGCAACAACTTTTTTAAACATAACGTGAGGTTTATTGGGCGCCATGATTGTACGTGACACTGTCGTCTGTTTCTTTAGGAGGAAGGTTTATGTAGGGCATACGTCCGATGCCGCCTGTTTAACCAATAGTAAAGCACAGAAATCATTTTATGCCACAAGACACGGGCCGATATTAATAAATTGTGTTGCCTTTTGGGGAGAAAGTTAACTTCTAACTGGTTCTGAAACGAAATTGTCGTTTAAAACACTTATATTGTTACAAGAATTTTGATAGTTTGAAAGAGAAGGAACGTTAGTTATACAAATTCGTATCTCTGCACAAAAAGCAGATTTCGTAGTTCTGTGAACTGCATAAGTTAGAACAAAGAACGCCGACACGTGTAGTGCATAATTAATATCTTACGTTAATTTGTTACGTGTTTGTAAGGTTGATGCAAAAATCATACTAACAAATTAGTGGCGTAATTAAGGGCCACGTATCGATTTTGTTTGCTTCTGATGTACTAATACACGCAATTGAGGGGATTGTTATATCGTTTTTCATTGCTTAGTTTCAGAGTTGTAAACCTGATATTTTATTTTCTTATAAGCTACGAATTTTCATAATTTTTGTACAAATGTCATTCTCTAAATCACACATCCGCTTCAACAGCCACTAGATTTATTTTTTTTATTTCATATAAAACAAACGCGACCGAGTTTGCTGCCGGGGTTGAGGAAAAACATTTCACCGATGATTACGACACTCTCTAATGCTAAATTTGAGCGCAGCTCTCTACGCGTTTTCAATTCGCGACATATTGAGGCAAAAAAATTTGACAGACGTATAGGCATGTATTGCTACAGGCTCCTCTTTATTTTCCACATATACTCTTTCTTCAAGACACACTACTGTCCCATTACTTGATGGTCCTGAAGGAAGGTTTCTGGTCAGAGAAACGGACGGATGTATGTTCGGCTTCGTCGCTTAGCACCTGCTTCGACGGCGCGCACCTCTGAATTAGGGCGTCGGCGGTGCTGAGCTTTTGTATGGCTGCAGCTCGTTTATCAACAGCGTCACACAAAGCACTTCCACCGGTTACGTCGCTCATTGGTCAGAACTGGAACATGAATAAGGGAAATCGTGGCTTACCTTGAGCGCCTCTTTAGCGGTGGCGGCGCGAACAATGGTTTCGAAGTCCACGCCAGCGCTGTTTCCATGTATGGTATCGGTGGAAGCGCTGTACGCGTGCCTTAGTAATGACGTAATCGGCTACCGCGAGACGCCGCACGCTACCATGGCGCCATCTAGTAGAGGGATGCCGCCATCAAGCGCGTGTCGTGGTGCACTCCGCTTTGCTCGTAAGCATATCGCTATTCTCCCCTCCTCCACCTTGCTCCTGCTTCCACTGTACCCTCTTCCCACGCTTTCCTTCTCACGCTCTCTTCACTATTGCCGTCTTTCTTCCTCCTCTGCGCTCGTAATCGTCGGTAATTTGGTTCCTCTCCCTCGCGCGGCCGTTGCCGCCGCTGCCGCGGATGGACGGATGGATGGATGGATGGATGGATGGATGGATGGATGGATGGATGGATGGATGGATGGATGGATGGATGGATGCTATGAGCGTCCCCTTTGGAACGTGGCGATGGCTTTTGCCACAGAGCGCTCGTTGTCATATTGCCTAATTTCCTACTTTTGTTTTCTAAATAAATGTATAAAAATAAAACATTAACAAGAAGCATTCCCATCACCACACTTCCTGAACATCTATTGGGAACTTTATTGTTGTATGCCTCTGTTTGTCCTTTCCCTGCTTCTCTTGCACGCCTCTTACTAATCTCTACTTCGGACATGGTTACTTTCTTCCTGCTTGAGCTGAGCCCAAAGGCTTTAATGAGGCCAGGGTTACCTAAATCGACCACCGCAGCAAGCACATGCTTCTTTTTCCTTGTATCTCGCTTTATTAGCGCGTGTTCTAAGGAATCCCTATCTCGCTTCGAAAAGTAGAGAGCTTCCCTTTGAGTTATCAGGAATTGTTTCTTTCTTACTCATTTAATGGGTTTTTTTTTCCATTCCCGCCACCCATGACATTTTTTCACCCTGTCTCACCATTCATTTACCGTTATTTGCTGTCATGTGGCCCACCGGACGAGTCAGCGGAGGATGGATAGGATGGATGGACGTTATGAGCATCCCCTTTGGAACCGGACGGTGGGTTGTGCCACCAAGCTCTTGCTATTATACTGCCTAATATCCTACCTAGGTTAAACAATAAAAAAAAACACTATGAACTACCACACCCAAATTTTGTGATTCTGTAGTGCGAACTGTGCTTTTCTACGTCTCCGTCTCTTGTCGTTTCCCTACTTTTCTTCCACCAATCTACCAATCGCCTCTTACTAATGCCTATTGCGGACATGTTTACTTTACCACTGCTCGTGCTGAACCCAAAGGCTTCAAAGAGGCCAGTGGTGCCTAAATCGACCGCAGACGTCTTCACATTCTAATAAAACATGCTCCATAGTTTCCCTAGCTTTACCACAGCAAGCACATGCTTCTTTTTCCTTCTTATATCTCGCTTTATAGGTGCGCGTTCTAAGGCATTCCGATCTCGCTTCGAAAAGTAATGAGCTTCCCTTTGAGTTATCATAAATCGTTTTTTTCCTGATTTCGTTTTTTCCTCTTAAGTAGATACTCAAGGCAGGTTTGTTTTCCATTGCCGCCACCCATGAGATTATTTCAGCCTCTCTGACTTTCCGCTTGACGTTCTTTGTTGCTGTGTTGCCCACCCTACAGGCCGAATACTTGCTGGTAAGCTTCCTAGTTCTTTTCCTCCACTGTGAATCAATGTTTTTCCTCTACAGACACTTCAACACTCTCCCAGCCCATTTAGTTTCTTTCATATTCCTCAGTCGTTCTTCATACTCAATTTTACTGTGAGCTTCGCTCACTTCAAACCTAGTCCAGCCCATATCACCCTGCGCAGCTTTATTTGTAGTCTTCCGTGAGCGCCCACTGCGAGGCGTCCCACTGACCTTTGGTTCCCATTGAGTCCTGACTGTACCCCTGAGTTAAAGGAAACAACCGCATTTCCAAAAGAGGGTCCTGGAACTATTACACTTTTCCACATACCTCGGAGCACCTCGTACCTATTGTATCCCCATAGCGCTCAGCGCTTCATTATGGCTGCATTTCTCTTCCCCTTCAATGTTATTGTGTTTTCCTGTGTTTTCATATACCGATTGCCTTCGTTTATCCATATACCACGGTATTTATATTATCTAACCCGAGGTATTTCCTGGCCCTGTATTGCCACTGTCTGTTCAATGTTTTTATTGAATATCATAACACTTGATGTTCTAACACTAAATTCCAAGCTTAAATTATTGCCTTCATGTCCAGAAATATTAGCTAGACGTCGCAAATCACTTTACTTGTTCGCTAGCAACACAATGTCATCCGCATAAAGTAAATCTTGAAGCTGCTGGTCTACTACCGTACCAGCTTGTTTGTATAATAGATTAAACCTGATATTACTTCCTTCTAGCGCTCTCTCCATCCTCACCATGTACATCATATACTGCAGTGGGGATAAAGGGCACCCTGCCTTAGCTGTACCTGTAGACAATCGTCACCTCAGCCTTCCCCTTCCAGAATATCCCACAAAATATTGCGGTGTACGTTCTCATAGGCTTCTGTAATGTCTAAAAAGGCCACATATAACGGTCGGCTTTCTACATTTGATAGTTCAATACACTGAGTAGGAACAAATAAGTTATCATCTGAACGCCTACCTATTCTGAAGCCATTCTAATGTTCTCCCAAAATGTCATTATACTCTGCCCATGCTTGAAGCTTTAACTTGATTGCCTGCATTGCTAGCCTGTATATTAGCGATGTAATGGTCAACGGTCTATACGAGTAAATTCAATCTTTCTCCCCCTTACCTTTATAAATTAAATTCATTCTACTTTGTAGCCAACTGTCTGGAATTTGTCTATATTTTAAAGTTTTTCCACTGCTTTCAGCAGAGCTTCCATACTTTTTCTTCCTAGTTTATTATTCAGCCAGCGGGAACTTCGTGTAGCCCTGTGGCTGTGCGCTTAGGGATTTTCTCTTCGGCTTTCTTCCAGTTGAAATTTGTCAGCACCTGCTCCTTTTCCTCGTGGGTCTCTTTCACGCTCTTTTTTTATTAAAATACAACCTCGTCATTGCCTTGAAAATATTCGGCTGTCATTTTTCGGATGTAATTTATTGCCGCTTCTCCTTCCAGTCTGTTTCCATCTTCGTCTAGGATCTGTTGTATTGTTGTTGACTTCCTGCCTCATAATTTTATGTGGTTCCAAAATATTCTAGGTGCAGCCTTATTTTTCTTACGTATTTCTGACAACCAACTTTCACTGTCACCTTTTATTTTTGCTTGCACCAGTATTTCAACCATAGACTTTTTATCCCCGGTATATTTCCCATTTATTGGCTACTTCATCCTGCGGCCACTGTGCTTTCTCTGCCTGCTTGTGCTCTCGGGGTGCTTTCTGTAGTGCGGCGATCGCTTCTCGTATCTCCCTGTTCCACCAGCTTCTCGGTTTCTTTGTTCCTTTCCAACGAACATGCTTCTCTCTCTGTATTTCTGTAGTTATTAGACATAGAAGCTCACTATGTTTCCCCTCTTTATTTGGCCATTTGCCAAGTTCTTCCTCGACTCTAGGGAATAAATTTATTTGTTCAGCGTTCAAATTCGTACTGGCGATTTTGCGCTCCTAACTCTGTTTTCCAACTACATATCCTATTTTCAAAATTATGTGTTTATGGTCACTCCGTATGCTGCTCTACCCTTCCTCACCCATGACCATTTCTCTCAACTTATCATGAATTTCGTCTGTCATCAGACAGTAATCAATGGATGATTGCCGGTTTCCCACTTCCCATGTGATCTGCACACCACACTTGGGCCCTGTATACACGATGACGAGGTTATGTTGCTCACAAAGCTCTAGCATTGACTTCCCATTGTTGTCGGTATAGCCATGTAAATACTGCATGTGGGCATTTATTTCACCTAATAGGATAATTTCGAAATAATTCCTGAAACCCTTAATATCAGCACTTGTGCATTCAACTAAATCTTTATTCATCTCTGTGCAATTATTTCCGGTCCACAAATACGTTACGCCAAGCCAAGTTTTTTTTTTCCACTAACTCTAGCTGATAACTAAAGATGGTCCAGACATCTTGAATTTACTCTTTTCCATTTCGCTCCCGGATGGGTGAGCATTCCAACTCCCCCTGCCTTTCTTTCCGACTTAGTTCCGTTGCACCCTTCCTAAACATAATTCTCAATAACTGTCGGCTCTTCCGAGTTCCTAAGGTGCATTTCTGCAATCGCATACACCCCTATTTGTTCTCTATTTAACTGCTCCTCAATCTCTGGCCACTTTTCCTTTCTTCTGCCTCCCTGCGTGTTTAAGTAGCCTACTTCATGGCGAGCTCTCTTTCTTGCTTTCCTCCTTTTTCTGTTACAGACGGCGGTGCTCTGCTGAGGTTCCCCTAGGCGCCCTTCTTCATTACTACCTACTCTGACCTCCTGGGCACCCGCGGGCCCCCTAAAAAAGCAACAGCGCGACCAGCAAGTCGCCAGCCCACTTTTCGTGCAAGGATGTAATTGAAGCGGATCCCGTCTCGTTGAAAACCACCGAACCTACTCGCTTTCGTGTTTACTTCGACAACCTCGAATCCTTTCTCTCGGCTCATTTTCCATATCTCCTCATTAGCAGCCACCACGGCTCTTTTTATGTGACTGTCCCGTACGGCACCGTGCGCACCACGATCTGCACCTGAGGGGATAGCTCGCGCAAGTCGTCCACCCCCTTCGCCAAGCACTGGGTTAGTCTTGTCCCTTTCCTGTTTAGGACGTTATTTAGACCACGTGCTACTGTGATAAGGTTGTGCACGTGGGCATTTTCCGGGAGCTTCGCTTTTGCTCGCATCTTGACAAGCCAGCGTCCGCCCCGGAAATGTGCCTACCGGTACACTTTTATCGCCTTTCACCCTCTCCACAATTGCTTCTGAGCACCTATACAGGTTTGACTTGCGGGCGATAATCCCAATTTCACTGTCTCCTACCTCTCCCTGCTTTCCTTTCTCTTTTTCCGCGTGATTCGGACTTGACAAGGGGCATTGACCCATGCGCTCCAGCTTTTTCTGTGTGGCGTCCTCAAGGTAGGTGCCGCTCTTTCCAGCTAACCCCTCACCAGTTGCACGCATTCCACGTACTTTTCTGGCATTCTCTTTCCTGTCACGTCGGGGCACAGCGTTCCATCGTCACGACCATTCTCGTTCACAATGGCGGCCCGGTTCAGCATTTTCTCGGCTGCTTCAAGTCTTTTTTTCACTTCCTTCCGTGCATCACGCTCCCCATTTAGCAACTTTTTTAGCTCTTCAGCCTGTTTGACAAGCTGTGCCTGAAAAGCCTCCATTTTCTCCAGCCTAGCATCGACGTCACTGTGTGTGCCGATTGACTCGGTTGCCTCTCCATTCTCATCCGTCCCCTCATCTGCCTTGAGGGACCCCCCACGCACTGCCTGCTTTCCCGGCTTTCGTGCCATGTAATACTCAGCTTTTTCTAATGCAAATACTGTAATACTATAATACTATAATAATGGAGAGCACGTGCCTTTCAGCAAAAACCGGTACGCACAGGTTCCAAATCCTTAAAATGCCAGAAAGCAACACTCACCAGTGTTTCAAAAGCAGTCAATACCCCAGAGACAGAAGGTATGACATGCTGTCACTTTCCTACCGCAACACACACAGGAAAACCACTAATAGTGATTAGTCTTGCCACCTCCAAACTACCATTTAAAGGCTACAAGCACTCAACGTCACACCCGGCTGCACGTGTTGAAGCACGTGGCACGAAAGGATGCTCTAACCTTCCTGCAAAACGAAATGTATACGAAACACACCCGCGCACACGAAATACGAGAGACAATAAAGAAGAAAACCACCCAATTACTATGTAAAGGCTAAAAAGATCAGCAAATCAATAACAGAAGCAAGCTCAAAGCATGCACAAAAACTTATGATTTCGTCGCCGCCACGGAGCCCCGAAAAGCACGTCCATTCGCCACAAAATCTCAAGCCGATCGCGCAGAGGCGAGCGCGTTCTGGTGATCCTGCTAGGAACCCACAGCGCGCCCGGCACCCATACCCTGCTGTGGGCTACCTCGGTGGGCTAGATCATTCTGCCAGTCTTTCATCCTCCTCTGAGCTCCGCATTCTCTTGGTTACGCCGAGACCGACACTGAATGCAAGAACGGACGTGTAAGAAATTCGCTCTAAAACGATTTATTCTTTGCCATGTATTTAGATTAGAGACTCCGAACTAACGCTCTCTCAAGTTTACGCACCGTTTCTACGTGAGCGCTCTTGGCGTCGCCATAATTCTCCCTGGTCCGTGCTAATTCAGTGTGAACCACCGCGCAAATTTATTGAGGACGCTGGTGCGCGTGCCGTTGGATTCCGTCGCCATAGTCCTGACAGGAGGTTCTCGCATGTCCTCCACAAAAACGTCTATACTTGACAAAAGAGCGCTAACTACATTAGGATTTCGTGGTACTGCTGTTATTTACTAAGCAATAATAGGGGAAAGAAACGACGCAACATCAGTAGCCAGAATGCTGTAAACGGAGTCAAAATAATAAGGAAAAGTGGGGAGATTGGGTGGGAGCACACACAGAATTTGTGCTCGTGGGAGATAGAGGGCGTTTACGTTCTCTACTATCCAAAAGACTCAATCGCGCAAAACAAAGTGCTGTCTGAATTTAGATTCTTTTAAAGGGTTAGTGTTGTAGAGCATGCGCAATACGAGTTGACTTAAGAGGAAGCTTTAGCTCGGGTGCCCCTATCTAAATACATGTAAAAGGAGAATTGATTTTTCTCGGCAACCACTGCGCCAAATTTGATGAGGTTTGTAGAATTTAAAAGAAAAGCTTAAGATATAGTGACTGTTGCTTTGGAATTTTTTATTTGTGTCGTCAATTTTTTATTAAATATTGACAAAAATAGAAAATCTTCAAAAACGAAACCATCAAGTTTCCAACTCTCTAACTCAACAACGAAGAAGGCTAATACAATTCTGTGAATTGCGTCTAATAGTACATCTAACGCGGACAAAATTGAAATGTTACACATGAATATAAAAAAATTTAGTAATATCGAAATACAGCTTTTGCAGAACCCTTGTAACCAACGTAACAAATTCACGCAAGATGTAAAATGACATACCGAATATGTCTGCTTTGAATGGTCTAATGGATGCCGTTTACAGAGCCGTGATATCAGTTTTTGATGCAGAGCTATGAATTTGTACACTTCGTGCTTCTATTTTTTTCAAACGGTCGAATATTTGAAAATGTTTTTTAACAGAATTCCGGCCCTGAATCGAAATTCCACTTCCAACAGTCACTAGAGTTTAACTTTCTCTCTCAAATGCAACAAATTTCATTAAAATAGGTCCAGGGGTTCTCTCAGCAAAATGTTTTTGTGTTTTAGATGTAATTGAATAGGCCGCGTCGGAGTTGGGCCCGAGCTAAAGCTTCCTTTTAGGCGTAGACCGTTCTTACCTCAAATGCACACGGACGTTTTGTATTGAATAACGCAAATTTAGCAACAACTCTAACTTCCATAATTTCCATAAATATACGATTCGTTAGGTTTGGAGAAGCGTAAGGCGACGTGATGGTACAGTACGTAGCACATGTCGGGAGAGTGACGTTTGAACCGTCAATAAGCCAAATCTGCATTGGCGTCGAAAGCATAAGTAACCCAAAGAGCCTGCCTGCTTGCCCAGGGTTGAACTGCAGTTATTCTCAATCTATATAATTAGCATTAGCGGAAACGCTGACGTTCTGCAGTGCAGGCAAAGGCTATTAGACTTTCTTCATGTCCTTTAAAGTAACGTCGAGTGCAATGTAAAAAAAGGTCCTGCAGAAGCCATCCGACGATGAATATCTAAAGTAAGGCGATCATAGTTGCCGACAACTTTCTGTGGCAATTAGGAGGAAGCTTTAGCTCGCGCCCAACTCCGACGCGGCCTATTCAAATACATGTAAAACGCAAAAACGTTTTTCTGAGATAACCCCTGGACCGATTTTGATGAAATTTGTTGTATTCGAGAGAGAAAGTTAAATTCTAGTGACTGTTGGAAGCGGAATTTGGATTTATGGCTTGTATTTTGTAAAATAACATGGAAGCACCAAGTTTAGAAATTGATAGCTCTGCGTCAAGAAAAGATACCGCGATTCTGTAAACGGTATCCATTAGATCATTAAAATCGGACGAATCCGATAAGTTATTTTAGATCTTATGTGAATTTGTTACGTTGTTTACAAGGGTTCTGCAAAAGCTGTATTTCCATATTACTAAATTTTTTTATATTCATGTGTCACATTTGAATTTTGTCCGCTTTAGATGTACTATTAGTTGCAAATGACAGAATTGTATTATCCTTCTTCGTTGTTGAGTTACACAGTTGTAAACTTGATAGTTTCGTTTTTGAAAATTTTTGATTTTTGCTCATTTGTAATAAAAAATTTAAAGCCTAACTCAAAAATTCAAAACAAACAGTGACTAGACTTAAAATTTTTCTTTTAAATGCAACAAACCTCGGCAAATTTGGTGCAGTGGTTGCCGAGAAAAACGAATTCTGCTTTTACATGTATCTAGATAGGGCATCCGAGCTAAAGCTTCCTCCTAAGGTAAAGCTACGGAGGCAAAGCGCGCACAAGTGATAGCCGTCTGAAAAGAGTCCCGTGTTTTCATCTACGTTTGGTTAACCTGGGGTAGATGAAACATCAATGCCATAATAGCAACAACCCGATAAGATAAATACACCACTGAATGTAAAAGTTTTCATATTTCCGCTTTTCCTTCCGCGTCGGGGCAAACGCGAAGCCATCGCACATGAAGCTGCGTCTCTTCAGACTATGTTCCGAGCAACCAACAGCACTGACACACGCTTGCGGACTACTTGGTGCCGTAACACGTGTGCAGCAGCCACGCGCCCATAGCTGTCCCTCCATTGCTACAGAAAGTTGTCCGCGTGTTTTCTTTTTTATACCTGAACGTATCATGCAAGGTCGATTCAAATAGGTCGCGAAGCTTCGGGCGAAAAGCGGTTCAGTACAGATTGTCACCGACATCAGCATGGGGGGTTATGGGAGCAGCGATTGAAGCGCGACGAGGTTTGGAGGGAACAAACATTGGGAAAGAAAAACGCGTTTTTTAATTCAAGCGAGACACAGTTAGATTCATTCAACGAAAATAAAATTCCTAGTCAATTTTATATATTCGTGACGAGTTAAGAAAATACAAGTTTAATTTTATTGTTATTAATAAATGCATTTCTTTTCAGCGCCCATCGCTACAGGGGGCGTTGACGCCACTATCACTCGCAATGCAATGCACGTCTTGAAATGGGCAGCAAGGCGCACTCGTATCACCTGTTGAAATACGCCCCCCTCACAGTTTGTGCTTTCTTGCTTGTCGAAGTTGGTCTGAATTTGGTGACGCGGGTAGCTTCATCTGTTCAGTCAAAAGTAGTGAGTTACGACCGCCAGATAATTGTGTAGTTGTTTTCGTGCGACTGCGCTGGCCGACGGGCTTGGCATCCAACAATAGGATCAGCACTCTACACCTAAAGCTTTCGTCGGCCTCCAAAGAAAGTATGTTCTGTGCAGGGATGCGATTTCGACAACCGTACGGCTGGCCTTTTCCTGCATCGCTTTCCACGCTGAAAGCTCGAAACGCCCATCAAATCGAATGGCGGGGCATTTGAATATATAGCTCCAAAGGAAGAACAAAACAAATTTCGCGCCTTCGAAATCAAAATGACGTCACTTCTGCTTTTTACGGACATGGCGTCACATTATTTTTTCTTCCGCCGGAAGTGTTCCCACCACATACAGATGGCGCTAAGCCCCATGGACCGCCGATGGACCGCCATGTTTTGAACGTATGGGCTCCTATGAAAGCTTCGCTACCAGGTATATTTACCTTGTATCATGTTTGAGGCGTGTATCCAGCCGGGATCCTCTCCCTCGGTTCCCTCTGGACGCACTGCTCGATCTACTAACGTCGCTGCGATAACCGCGCGTCGTGCTGGTTTACATATAAATTCAGACAAGTCTTGTTGATAATGTATGACCTAGGTTTGAGTCTGCCCAAGCCAGAGAAATCTTCAAAAAAAATCTTTCTTTTTCTCTCATTAAATAGGCAGCACCTAGCAAGTGACCCATGTTGGTGCCAAAGACATTAAATGAAGAGCGCGATATATAATGTAGCACGTATACATTCACCAAGTTGGGCTAAAAGTGATTCATTGAAGAGCGGCAGATACCCAGCGGCACAAACCCAGTAACAATATTTGGCGTGCAAGGCGTTCATGGAGCGGCGGCACATAACCAGGGTTGCTTAGCCAGTAAGCCAAGTTGAATAAATGGTTGGTTTCGAACCTGGCTACCTCAGCATAGCAGTCTAATGCTCTAACATTTAGGCCATGGACAACCCAGTGATCCAAGGTTAGGTGAAAGAGGTTAAATACGGAGCAACTGGCAAGCAGGCAGGCAAACGTGCCGCAAGCTGGCGAACTAACCCCAAAAATGCTCATCTCAACATTTCTTTAAAACACTACTGGTGAAATGTATGTTTCTAATACGCACAGAAAGACGGCGCTGTGATGTCGAGGTCGGTGCTTGTTTGAGAATGTGCAGATAACCTCGAAAAGAAAGGATATCTTTAAAGGTGTCGGAGTAGTAGGCAACGCCGGGGAATCGTTCAATGTGTTCGTGGCACAGCGTGTATGGCATTATATATGATGCCCCTATTCTGAACGGGATGTTCGTAGAAGTAAATTTCCCATTTTTTGTAATCTCGCTGTTTGACGCTTTATCACATTTCTCCTATTCAAACACCTTTCCTATGCGCTTAAACATCACAATGACAGATGCTTCTAATTTATGTTTCGCAGCTGAAGCCGTATGATAGAGCTTCATGTTGACGTTACTGCTGTGTACATCATGCCACGGCAACGTACATAACGAACAACAATGGACATGGGTGCACACTAACCCCTGCATGCTCATAAAGTGCAGTTGAAGCGTTGCGGCTTTACAAAGAGCCGTGTCGATATGGTCAAAGATGAAGCTTACCGTTGTTTTTATCGGTGCCCTATCCATGATCAGCTTGGGCTTCTTAATAAGCGGCTGTCGGTAGATGGATAAGGGCAGTTGCTTCCTCCGCCTCCGCTCTTTCTGGCGCATCCATTCGTGGGCTCGTCCTCAGTTTGTCTTGGGGCTGTTCTTTCGTTGATTATTAAAGCTCCTGGATTTCAGGGTAACATTTTGTAGAAACCCGACAAGGATCACACAGAAAGAGCGATCGAAGAGCAAATATGGCGCTTTAATGGAACATGACGATGGTGATGATGATATCAAATGAACTAGGAGGCAGTTTATATGGAGTTCCCTTATAGGGCAAAATAAAGACCTCTTCATGTCACAAGGCCTGTCGCAGTTATTATTTAGGTATTGAACGTTGCACAGAGAAGAGCTTCGATGACGGCATATAAGGAGCAGTCGTGATCGTATGTATTTTCGAATTTTACTTAACGGAAACGAAGGGTACAAGAATTGGCGAACCTAAACCAGGCAACGTCGACGTGAATGGTAGTGAAAATGACTCAATAATTCAATATTGACTATTTCTCTCTATTCCGTTTATTTCTGTCACTTTTCGAGCTCATTAGTGATTATTTTCTATCTTAATTTTAATATGTATCACGCCCAACTGTGTCCGCATTTGGTTGACGCCTTCCGTTTGATACCTGGCGGACCAAGCCCAGAGTTGTGAGTGTGTGTAGTACACTGCGGTTGTTTTCATCAACATTGGCGCTAATTACGTCCGTACTGTTATCTTACCTAATCATCGACTAATTCTCTCTTCTTAAAGCCACCTCCAAAGTCGTCTTCCAGACGCATAATTGCATCTTTAGTATAATCGAACTCGGTCCATTTCCCAAACGTGTGCCTTACGATAGCTTTTCCTCAACGTGACTCTATCTACGGCGGTGCACCCTTTTCATGTGTATAGCAGTGCATTAGGGTCGGTTTCGGTCATATTGGTGTCAGTAACGCCCGCACCGTTAATTGATAAATTGGGACTAATTCTCACACCTCGTCTTGTCGATAGCCACATTTTAATACCTCTTGCGGCTCATTACAACGCTGTACAGGCGCGAAAGAAAAAAATACTTTTCTTTTCTGTAAGTAGTTACCAAGATGTACAGATCCATGATCCGAGAAATCCCATTGAATTCAGCTCTGAAGACCTCGTCTTCAAAAACGAGTCCGCGCCGATGAAACGCGTGGTACAAAAGTAGGAGTAAAAAACATAAATGCCACGCCACTGACCTCAGGCTTGTGCAACAAGTGCTCGCTAACTTTCAGACTGTGCACGTTGAAGTCGAAACCGGAAATTCGGTCAACCTTGTCCTTCCGACGATTTGGTGCGCTAAAGTCAATTGGGCAGCTGTGCTCTACGATCATCTCTAAGATTTTTACTGTAACATATTGTTTGCTTCATTTATGGCACTTTGCGGTAGGTAAGTAGGTTCCTGTGTTACCTCGCCCTTAATAGAAAGCAAATATTGTGCGACCAATGGTTGAATAGAACCTCTGCCGTCAAGAACAGCAGCCCGGTGCTCCAACTATTATGCCACGATCACACACATACTGTAATCGTTTCAAATCCTTAAGTGTAGAAAAAAAAGGATATGACCTGCAGAAGTTAAACGAAAAATTGATACACAAGTCTGCAGCGATGCAGCTTTCGTTGTTTGCGTGACGTCGGTGCTGAGAGTTCAGCGACGGCACAACGGTTCCAGGTGGCACATACTGTATATCTCACTTTCCTTTTCAAACACTCTGCGCACACACCTTGAGCACCTCTCGCGTGTGCTTTTATTATTTTGACAGCTCCCGCTTTGAGGCGCGATGTTAGACTGCACAATGTTCGGGACGGGCCCACTTTACCCAATACTTTCCCCGTAGAAGCTTACGCTAAACTGCGACGTTGTACCCACTTCATGATCGCCGAAGACAAGTTATGTTTGAACATTGTTGAAATAGCAATGCGATCGTCGTTTTAGCCCGCAGTTGATAAAGTAGCTAGCTATACGTACGTTCGATTGTATAACGCGTAGTTGTTGGTGACGACGAAATGCGTTTTCCTTCCACTTAACCTCATCGCCCCCCGAACTACGAAGGACCAGCGACACATATGTTGTAATTTTACGCGAAACAGCCGCGAAAGAAACCATGCCGCTGCTGCCATACGATCGTTGTCAACGTGGTTGTCATCGTGCTGATGTCGTTACGCCCTCGATTACTCGCAACCCACACACATAACTGCACAGGCGTCACTCGACTACGCGTCACCCGGTGCAGCTACTCGGTGTTTTAGTCCCCTCTCGCCACCCCCTCCTCCCATTACCTCATCGATTTATCGTGCAACTCCCTCCTCTTACAGCGAAGCCGTACATAGCTAGCCGATTCATCCGTCCGTCCGCCCGTCTGTCAGTCGCCTGTATGGCGAAAACTCCTCCCGTACCACCCTATGTGCATGCGCGAAGAAAGACAGGCGAGCAATCAGCCAACCTCACCTAGATAGCAAAACGCCTGTTTACTCCTATCCCTGACGTCACCTAACCTGGCCCGAAATTTTATTGACAAGGCGGGCGTGCTGAAAGCGTTATCAAAATCACTTTTGCCTACTCCGGAGCATCCCCACTAAATTCTACGGCAGCTGAGTCAGGTAGCATAACGTCATCGATCGTAGTAAAAAGGCCTTGTGCTATCTAGGTGGTGTTGGATTAGCTGCACCAGTATTAACGTCGTTGCTCTCCCTCTCTGCCGAGCGCGCGCGCAGCAGTTTCTCGCCGGCTCCGAAATGTGTAGGCCACGCGCCATGCGTACTCCTGAGCAGCAGACACCGGTATTCTGTCACTGTTCACAAGGATCCAATTAGCGAAATCAAGCCACCATCGAAAGTCTCTTTCTCGCAGCTGTTGATGCACTTGGAGGTGATACGGTTGCATTTCAGCCTTCCTAAGAACTCTTGACACTGAAGTCTTGGAAATGCCGACCTCACCACTCACATCACGCACGCTGGAATGAGGGTTTGCAGTCATGAAAGTCAAAATGTCTCCTTCACCCTCTTCACTGGTGGTGCCCTTTTTGTGCCGCGTCTTCTTGAAACTACCTGTTTCTTTCAACGTCAAGTAACTCCTCATAATTGTCTTCGCGCTAGGTCTTCCCCCACATTGCCAATGCCGGTATACCTTGGCAGCTTTTCTCTTGTCACCTCGTGCCGCTCCCAAGGCTAAGACCATGTTCGCCTTCTGCTTGCTTGAGTACGGCATGCTTTAGGCACTGCAAACAAATTCTTCGAAATGGTTGCGCGACACGACAGTAATAGATAGTCGAGCTCACATGCATCTAGCCGCTGGCACAGCTTGGAAGAAAAGCGGCGTTGTAACAAATAATGCTCTCTCGCGCACAGGTTCCAGATGTATGATGCATATTTTGTGTGTATTTTTTCTATTCTGCATCGACTTGAACGTTGGAAAAAAATTGCTCTTCTCGTCATATTGGAATAAGCGGCTGATGACGGTGCGTTCTTAGGCGACAGGCGCGAGCGGCTGCTGACAAAGCGCTTTTTCGGAGCGCCGTCGCCAGCCGCTGCCGGTAATATCAGAGCCTCGTTGAAGCCCTTTTTAGTAAGTGAAGGAAAGGCGTGGCACTGGCAATCCTTTTACAAATTACTCATGAGAGCGCTGTAATCGCGGCCCATTCGGGCGCACAAAGCGGGCTGTCTCGCGGTATTTTTAAAGTCCGCGGGCTTTCGTTTTTCCGAATAAAAACGGCCATGATAAGTCTATCTCGTTAGAAGTACATGGATTGGGCCATATTTGTGAAGCTCCACAACTTTCCTATTGACGCCTGAACGTTTCAAGCTATATTTAAAAAGTAAATTAGTTTACCTAGGCTAATTACGCAAACAAAGACGAGCAAAAGAAATGGTGCTGTAAGTTTAGATAACCGCTACCAACATCTACGCGATTTCTGTTCTGAAGAGCGCATAGGGTTTTCAGAATCTTGGTCCAAGTTAGCTGGGACACCCTGTATATATATATATATATATATATATATATATATATATATATATATATATATATATATATATATATATATATATATATATTATATATATATAATATATATATATATATTGTCGCAGCACTGCGCGACTGAGGCAGAGAAAGAAGAAGTAGGGTGTGCGCGCGTGATCTCGGGGTACTCTGGGCCGGCTGGGCCTAGCCTGTAGCTTCCATCTCGGATCTCGTTTCACCCTGTAAATAAACATCATTCGTAACATCTTTGGTGGAGGTGCGGGGTAAATCTTGGATGATCCTGGACGACCCAGCTCTACCAACTGTCCGACGGAGTAAGCGCTTGGCCGGTTTAGGACCACAAGCAGCAGACATGGCTGATTCCGGAGAAGGCAGTGACGACCCCACCTGTGGCGGACCAGACAGCAATCACGCAGGTCAGGCTGGCTACTGGACAGCGCTGCGAGAGCCACCCACCTTTTCGGGGAAGGCGAACGAAGACGTCTACGACTGGCTTAAACACTACAACAGAGTGAGTCGCCACAACCACTGGAGCACTACGCAGCAGCTCGATAACGTGGCTTTTTTTCTCGCTGGAACCGCGCTCCTCTGGTTTGAAAACCACGAGAGCGTTCTGTCAAGCTGGGACACTTTTGTAGAAGAATTCACCAAGTGCTTCGGGGACCCGATCTCTAAGAAAAAGAAGGCTGAGCAGGCGCTTTCCCGACGAGCTCAATTACCTGGCGAAACGTGTACAACGTACATAGAGGCTGTTCTGAAATTATGCGGAATCGTCAGCGCTACCATGACAGACGAAGACAAAGTAGGACATCTGCTTTAAGGAATCGCTGAAGATGTTTATAATTTTCTTATAACGAAGGAAGATCTTAGTACTCCGTCTGATCTGAGGAAACACTGCCGGGCGTTTGAAGCGCTGAAAATGAGAACGATTGGGCCAAAGTTTGGACGCTTGGACAACGTTACTACTATTGCAAGTGTGTCCGTCCCAACCCACGACGACATCTCCTCGGTGATTCGGCAAGTGGTTAAAGAAGAGCTTGAACGCCTTAAAGTTGTTGACGACGCTCATGTGTGCCATCAGTGTGCATTTGATCATCGCTCTCGTGTGCCACCGGCCACCTGGGCACGTCAGAGTTACCGAGAACCTCGCAGGACCTATGCTGATCGTACGGAGAGCAGCAACTTGCCACCGCAACCGACAAGTCTTGGACGCCGACAAGATGCACAACAACGATTTGTTTCGCGGGCTCTTCCCTCCTACAACCTGCCTGAGAGTACGTTTCCACCCATAACACCCATGTCACCGGTGTCACCCGCGACAAGCCGCGACTCCCGCATTTGCTACAGCTGCGGTGTGCCTGGACACATTGCTAGGTATTGCCACCACCGCCAGCAGCGTGCTCCACGGTTTAATTCCTACACACCCCGCGTGACCGCTGACGAGCCCTGGCCGTATCCCAGTTCCTCCCAGCGGCTGCAGCAGGGACGCGCGAATCGCAGTGACTCCCCCGTTTCCGATCGCAGCCTGACACCACCACCGACACGACAACGACGCTCTCCATCACCTCGTCGTCGCTCGTTATCACCGCCGCCGCTGGGAAACTAGCTGGTGCGACCGACGGGGGTGAGGCCGCAATATGTTCATCTTCATCAAGACCCCCTTGTGCAAAATTGTTTAAAAACAAAGTGTGCGTTTTAGTTGACAATGTGAGCGCTTTTGCTTTAGTTGACACCGGTGCGGCAGTCTCTGTTATGAGCCTGTCCTTCAAAAATCGTCTTGGACAAAAAGTTATGTTTTCTTGGGATCGGAACGCTACCTTTCGTGGAGTTGGTGGGGAAATGTTACGCCCACTTGGGGTCTGTTCTGTTTCGGTTACGATAAGGGACCAGACATTTCGAAGTGAATTTACTGTGCTTGAACGTACAACGCATGACATTACTTTAGGAATTGATTTTTTGCCTGAGTGGAGGGCAACTTTGGATTGTGGAAGTGACGCGATTTCTCTTCGCCGTGACGCACGAACTTTAATGACAGATAGCACCAGTGATGCCGCCGACGTTCTCTCCGTGCCACAATATGTGTGTTTGCCCCCTCAGACTGCAATGTTTGTACCTGTGAATACTTCTCGCCCTCGTACAGGTTCTTGTTGTGGTTTAGCCGAGACCGACTATAACAATGCGTTCAAGAAAAATGCGATAGTCCCTCGCTCCCTCGTTGTCACCACTGATGGCTGTACTCGTTTGTGGACAGTGAACGTTTCGACCCAATCCATAACATTGCCGCTAGGACTTAAACTGGCAAGTTTTGATGAGCAAGCCATTGTCAGCATCGGAACGGTCGAAATGTCAACTGCCGAAAAGAAATTCAACCCCAATTCCAACCATGATAATTCTGCTGACTTTAAGCGCATGATTAACAAGTCGCTGTCTTCTAGTGAGCAGTGTCTGCTGGAAGCTGTGCTCGCTCGCTACGCCACAGTGTTTGATTTTGCTCAAGGCCAACGAGCGTCCCATACACCACCGGCGTCTCGTATGCAACACCGCATCCATACAGGGCAAGCAACGCCAATTCGTCGAAGCCCTACCGCGTTTCACCTTCAGAGAGAAAATTCATCGCCGAGCAGGTCGAAGAAATGTTACAGAAAGGAGTGATTCAGGAATCATGTAGCCCTTGGGCTGCTCCTGTAATCCTAGTCAAGAAAAAAGACAACTCATGGAGATTCTGTGTGGACTATCGCCGCCTAAACACCGTCACAAAGAAAGACGTGTACCCCCTACCACGAATAGATGACGCCGTCGACTGCCTCCACTCCGCGTCGTGTTTCTCTTCTGTTGATTTACGGTCAGGATATTGGCAAATCCCCATGCACCCCTCAGACAAGGAGAAGACAGCCTTCGTGACACCTGATGGTCTCTTTGAGTTCAACGTTATGCCTTTTGGCTTATGCAACGCTCCAGCGACATTCGAGCGATTTATGGATACCGTGCTCCGCGGACTCAAATTGGAAATTTGCATGTGCTATTTAGACGACGTCATTATCTACGGCAGGACATTTCACGAGCAGAATCAGCGCCTGTCGATCGTTCTTGACTGTATCCAGCAAGCTGGCCTTATTTTAAACTCGAAGAAATGTCATTTCGGTGAGGGTCAAGCCCTCGTACTAGGCTTTCTGGTCGACAAAGACGGCATACGACCAGACCCTGAAAAGATAACAGCGGTTCGCGACTTCCAACAGCCACAAACGGTGAAAGATCTGCGAAGCTTTGTGGGCCTCTGCTCATATTTCCGGCGCTTTATAAAGAATTTCGCACAGCTTGCCTCTCCCCTCACGTATCTCCTTCACAAAGATACCCCATACTTGTGGATTGCTGACTGCGAGTCGGCGTTTCAACAGCTGAAATTTTTGTTGACTTCTGGACCGGTACTGCGGCATTTTGATCCGGAGGCGTCAACTGAGCTGCACACTGACGCCAGCGGTGCGGGTGTTGGCGCTGTGCTTGTTCAACTCTGCGATGGCCGTGAGCATGTAATTGCCTACGCTAGTCTGACACTTACAAAAGCGGAGACAAACTACACCGTTACTGAACTCGAGTGCCTAGCAGTCGTATTCGCCATTCAGAAGTTTCGTCCGTATCTACATGGCCGCGCATTCACGATAGTGACTGACCATCATTCACCCTGTTGGCTGGTTGGGCTGCGTGACCCGTCTGGTCGGTTGGTCCGCTGGGCTTTGCGCCTTGAAGAGTACAGCTTTTACGTTAACTACAAGAGCGGTCGCTGTCACACGGATGCTGATTGCCTATCCCGTCTCCCTTAGCTTCACACTAAAGCTGAGGATGATGACTTCGATGACTACCTAGTTTCCATCTCTTCCGACTTTCCAGACCTGCGTACCTTCGAGAGCGGGCAACGTTACGACCCTACCTTGAAATCCCTACGGGCAGCTGCACGTGAGCCAGCAGGAACAACACCGTTTACTTTTCGTAATGGTTTGCTGTAAAAAAAAATTACTCGGCGGATGGTCCCCCAGTGCTTCTAGTTGTACCCGAAAATCTGCGCCCTGCTGTCCTTCGTTCCATGCATGACGATATCACGTCCGGGCACCTTGGATTTGCACGCACACTACACCGACTTAGACAGAGATTTTTCTGGCCCAAGCTCTGGAAAACAACGAAACAGTATGTCGCCAGCTGTACTGTTTGCCAGCGCCACAAGCAAACGATGACGGCCCCAGCAGGCTATTTACAACCAGTTAGGCCACCGAGGCTACCCTTTGGAGAAGGCGGCATCGACTTGCTTGGCCCGCTCCCAAAGACGTCACCTGGCTACCGCTGGATTATTGTATGCGTAGACTATCTTACTCGCTACACGGAAACGGCGGCACTTCCATCCGCCACTGCAGCAGATGTCTCTTCATTTTTGTTGCACCACGTCATACTCCGTCACGGCACTCCCCGGGTTGTCATCAGTGACCGTGGACGGCAATTCACCGCCGACGTCGTTGAAGAACTTTTACGACTTTGTGGTTCTGCATATCGGCATTCCACTGCTTACCACCCGCAAACCAATGGCCTCACGGAGCGGACGAATCGAACCCTTACCAACATGTTATCGATGTATGTCGCTGCTGACCAAAAGAATTGGGACGCCGTCTTACCTTTTGTAACGTACGCGTACAATAGTGCCAAGCACGAAGTTACTGGATATGCGCCGTTCTTTTTGCTGTACGCATGCGCTCCCCAGAGCTTTCTGGACACTATTCTACCTTTATCGTGCCAAGAAGATCTTTCCATCGCCCAAACTCTGTGTCGTGCTGAGGAAGCACGTCGACTGGCGCACCTTAGGACGTTGTCCTCACAAGGCAACAGCAAGATTCGCTATGATGCGCGGCATATCCCCGTCAGCGGTGATTATGTTTGGTTGTGGACACCTGTTCGCAAAAAGGGATTGTACCGCAAGTTTCTCGCCACTTACACGGGACCATTCATTATGCTCAGCCGCTTGAGTGATGTGAACTATGTCGTCGCCAAAGTGACGGCAAGTAATCGGCGTTCACGTGCGACGCAAGTTGTTCACGTGGCCAGACTCAAGCAGTACAATCACAGGTCCCTTTAACTCGCTCAGCGAGCTTCGTCTGCCCCCGGGGAAATGTCGCAGCACTGCGCGACTGAGGCAGAGAAAGAAGAAGTAGGGTGTGCGCGCGTGATCTCGGGGTACTCTGCACCGGCTGGGCCTAGCCTGTAGCTTCCATCTCGGATCTATATATATATATATATATATATATAGATGCACGTAGGAAAGACCTTATGGAAGAAATAATTGGTTTTGTAGCCACTGATGTGGCTACATGGTCGGCAAGTATATTGATATTGCCCTCTTGCCTTTGTGGCCAGGTACCCAACATATTATATGTTTATGAGATGCATACAAAGCGAAGAGGAGTGTATGAAGTTCAGTAAGGACAGAGCTTTTGTGCTTTTTGTAGCGAAATAATGGCTTTGGCGATGCCTCATGAAGCTGTAAATATTATTCCCTTTTGTAGTTTTATTTCATTGAACTATTGTACAGCCAATAATTGGGCGCAGGATCCGCCGTAAGTATACTTGTTTGCGGGTGCAAAGTCCTTAGCTTCCACAGCCATGGAGGTACTTGCTTGGCTGTAGCCATTAGGGGTTTTTCAAAAAGTGGAACTGCCATAGGTTCGATGAGGTTCAACGCGCGCAGTAAGAAGGGCTCTGTCACCGTTGCACGATTGTGGAAAAGTCTTGCACAAGTCATACCACTTACTCTTTGGTTACAAGGATGCTGACAGCTTTAATGTGTTTTCAGGCAATACATGAAACTGGACAACGGCATTTTACACTCATTGGTTTGCACATGGAGACTTTGCACCGGGTTAGTTCTGAAATCTCCTGTGGACATTCGTATGCTTAAATGACGAAAAGGATCAAGCATTTTGGAGGCACACGGTGTAGCAGGCTGATACATCGCAGCTGCGTAGTCTAAACCCCATCCTATAAGATTATTCGAAAGATTCATTAAGCATCTTCTGTCAGTGCCGCAATTTATGTGCAAGAAAATTTTCAGCTTGTTCATAGCTTTCAGGCACTTAGCTTGGCATATTTTATGAGGGAGGTGAAGCTTAGCTTTGAATCGAGTACGACGCCCAAGAAATTATGTTCTTTGTTCACAGGAATGTGTTATTCTTGTAGCTCGATAGTGAGATCAGGGAGCACCCCTCTTTTTTTCCTTTTTTTTGAAAAAAAGATGACACAGGTTTTTTTTTTACATGAATTGTACTTGAACCAATTCTCCTCTGCCCATTCGGATGCTTTCTTCAGCCCAAGCTGAACTTGCCCCTCGAGGACTGCAAGGCTGCAGGATGTTAGAGCTGTTAGATGTTAGAGCTTTGTTACGAGTTTCATCACTGGTTGGAGATCATCCGTCATAAGAATTTAGATGTCGACACAATAAGGAGTCGAAAACATTTCCACTTTTCTAGAACACTCGTTTCAGGCACAGCATGCATTCCTTGCCTATTAAGATTACACGCGACCTTGCCGAAACGAGACCCCCACCCCTCCCAGTTTTGATATATTAATGAAACCACTGAAGTCAAGAGTGCTGAGCAGCAATAGTTCTTGCACAACTTTACTGAAGTAAGCTCAAGAAGATTCCAGCATCCCAAGATCCATCTATGGTAGCTATGCAATAAACTTTGAAGAGAAGGATGCAAGCGTGGGAGCAATGACTGTCTGCAGAAAGAATATGTTGCACGATGCCTACGCAAATATTGAAATATGCCGAAATATTTTCTAAAGATAGGCTAATGAGGAGACCGCCCTAGGAGCTATCAGAATTACAAAGAGAATAAAATATCAGCAATAAAAATTTTCTTTGTTTTCAAGCTTTTGTAGCTTTCTTCTTGCAGCGGGTTTTCTATTACGGTGTTTTTTCACACCCAGATTGATGTCACTTATGTGCAGCTTAAGCCACGCACATGAGAACTACTGAAGCAGATCTATGCGACACTTATTAGAGAAAAATACTTTATAGTGCCCTTCTGTTTAGGTCATCTTTCAGTCCAGTGGACACACCGCAAAACTGCGCGACCAAACCAACGTGCTCCAGAAAACATTTCTCCATGTCATTCCCTTCCTCTTGCCATAATGGAGCGTCCCCTGGCACTGTAAGAGTTGGTAGAACTATGGGCTCACACAACAAATCAACTTCTCTGGTGCTCCCCTCGTGGTAATCTTGCGGCTGCTCCTTAACTTCGCTGACTTGCGATACCTTTGCGTATCACCTCTCAGTCGGTCGATGGCGCCTGTGGTCTCTGGTGAGTATATTTTCCGCTTTTGGTCTCGCTGCGGTAGTGCACCTCATGTAACGCATCATCATAGCAGCGCATCACCAGAACAGCTTGTCAGGCTAGTCGGCAAATTTTCGCCGACGTTGTACGTTCTGTCAAGGAACACTATACACAGGCACGAAGGACAAGCTCCGCGTCGTGTGTATGCTTGAGAGTCATGTTACACTGAGAAGATAATTCCATTGGCAACACATGCGTTCCATAAGCCATTGCTTCATGTTTATGGAAACATGACATGAAAAGGCCCCTCATTATCAAATTTCTAGTGCTCGTGGAAAAAAAACGGAACTACTTTCGTAATATAGTTATGTTAATCTATGCAGGTTAGTTCTGATTATGTTTGGTTAGAGAATATCAAGTAGAAATCTGCCTCCACATTTAATAAGCAAAGTTCCAATTTTAGTGCTGCTATATATTCACGTAACATGTTAAGTATTGCTGGTTTCTCGATAGTTCGCTGAGAATACTGGGCATCAGTTTTTAGAGATAGTTCTCTTGATCAATGAAAATTTTAATTCATCTTCTCAAGTATTAGGTAATTGAGCGTTTTATTTACTTTGGCTTGATTTTTCTGCAAGATACGCGTAAGAGCAAAACTAACTTCCAATAGTTTAAAGCTGCTGGGCAACTGACCACTGGAATTTTCGCTGCGGAGGAATTTGTGCTATAAAACGGCAAACGAAGCTAAGGGCGAAGACGGCATCGCGCAGCAAGAACTGGCTTCGCCATGTCGTATGCTGTGGCGACAAGCGAGGCGCGTCTTTTTACAAATGTCGATTCGCTAATTGCCGGCGAAAACTGTTCGGCTTCTTAGTTTGGCTTATAATTGGAAACATCGCGCCCCACAGACGAGGAAGCGATAACGAGAAACTCACAAGCGCGCGGGTTCTTGGCGCACGCGGAGCGAATTTCGCTGCGTTACGTCACAGGGCACCCGGTGCCCTGGCAAAGGACGAGGAAAAGACAGTGCTCTCCGTGCTCATGGCCCCTGTTCCGTCCCCTGTCAAGTGGTTTCTGTACGCAAATTATGAACTACGGAAGGGGAGATTCGCAACCACTGATAACTTGTTTTTGTTACCTTCACTGATCACGAACTGCTCTTCCACTACAACAGTGGGCGTAGCCGACCACGACAGGGTCCGTGTAGTCCCCTCCTCTGAGGTGGTCGGAGCAGAGGCCGTAGCCGTTATAGATATGCTCCCATGCGAGCCCAGCCAGGACTCCATGCATTGGGGTCACTTCGCCACGTGTCACATCCGAAAAATTCGCAAAATACCGCGTGGTCATGAATAAAGAACACTTAAAAGCGAAACCAAAGTTGAGTGTACGAAGAAGTGACTAAAAAATTCTGCCTTCTAGGCACAGGCTGAAAAGTGAAGCGATGCCACGTCGACACATAGGTAACTCGATATATCATATTGACCGCAAATAAATGCGGGGACAGCGGAAGAGAACATAAAAACAACGCGGGCGGTTTGTGTTCTCTTCTGCTGTACCCGTCTTTATTTGCGGTCATTATGATATGCAGTAAACACCAACTAGACCAAACTGAGGTTCTTCTGAGGGAACTCGAACTTGTAATTCAAGATGCAAACGGTGACTGCTACGTAACTGATCTTTTTTACTTCTGCAGTGTTCATGACCATTCAAATGTGGTAATGTAATAAGGAAGAAAAAAACTGCTCACCGAAATCCATCCAGCATAACCTGTTTGTGGAGCAAGCATTTAAATACCTTCGACAAATATAAATTGCAACATTTCAACTCGTGGAAATATCAGAGAGCTACTGCTGACATATACCGAAGCGAAATTTCCGTTTGCGCGTAAACTAGCATCAATCGGCCAAGTAGCTTCAATTTCTTACAACACCGAAAAACAAATGCGCTGCGCCAAACCAAAAACGATATTTCCTTGAAAACAAGCACGGAAGATCTTTCGTTTCCTCCTATAGGTGTTTTGATAAGCACAGCGCTTGTTTCTTCATAATGACTGCATAAAAAGTGTTCTTGCCTCTCGTCCGCTGGGAAACGAAAAAGATTTCGCCCATGTGTTGCTCCCCGAGCTAGCTGTCACATTACACTGCCGCGCAGCAAGCCTTGTATCATTTCCTCAGTTTTTCCGACATTGCCGGAACATTCGCAAATAAGGAAATAGTTTTAAACTGCCACCTGTTGGCGCAACAACTGAAGCGACTAAATAAAGATATAAGATGCCGAAAAAGGAAATAGCCAGAAGCACATGTTATTTCTACACACATTTTTTCTTCGCACAGCAGTGGACTGGAATGGCCTTCCCCGTGACACTGCAGCCATCACGTGTTCACCAACTTTTGCGGACAGCTTAACTACATTGGTTTCTCATGAAGATCACTCTTTGTAACCTTTACATATTACTTTACATTTGTAAGCCCGCCCCTTATGTAATACCCCCTAACCGGGGTCTTTAAGGTAATAAAGTGAAGTGAAGAGATAGAGCCACATATTCAAAAGTTATTGAATTTTCCTTTGGCTACCAGTGTCATAGCCACGCTCTATTGCCAATACCGAAACTATCCCAACTGTCCACCCACTGCTGCTACTGTCTTCTTCGGCGCTCTGCGCATGCGTCGTTCCTCCTCCGCTGACGCTCCTTCCGACCTTTAACCAGCAACGGGTGTGCATTCTTGTGGTGATTGTTTGTTCCACCTGGTGTAACATCTTCTCTTTAAAATAGTGACAAAACTTACTTTCGGAACGTCCCTCGTAGAAGCCGAATCATGCTGTGCTATACTATTCGTGAAATTTTTCAACAGAGAGAGTATCTTAGACTGAAACGGGAAACGAGGGCGACGAAAATAAAGATGCGCTGCCAGCGGTGCGCGCACGACATGACTGATATATTGGTTTTGAGATAACTCGGACACCATCTCCTGGGGCGCCGTTCTTACACAAGGAGGGTTTCGCAAGTGTCCATCTAATAGATTGTCCATTTCGGGCGCCGTTGATTGGCCGAAGCTCTAGGAGCGAGAAGGAGATAGGTGTCCCACGCCAGCCAATCAGCACTTCAGCAGCAGCCGAAATGGACAGTCCATTACGTGAACACTTACGGGATTATTCCTCCCCCTCCTCCTCTTTGAAGAAGAAGAAGCTGAGACAGGCCTCTGAAAAAATAGGTCCACCCGTAGTATATCTTCGTGTGGGAAAAAATTCTCAAGTTATGAGGGAACTGGCTTCATTATGACTTGGCTGTCACCCACCCGGTGAGCATGAGCCCTAGCGCGCTGAAGACCAAGGCGCGGGCAGCTGCTACAGCTGCACTTCCGCCGGCGATGGCGTCACAGAGAAACAGGTTAGACACGGCCGTGAAGTATTTCTTGAAGAGCGGCTTCTCCTGTTCGTACGGGTGCTTGCACTCCTTGACGCCCTCGTCGACGCAGTTGAGAGAACTCTGGGTGAACCTGCGGAAAAGCGAAGCGGGGTCACATCGTAGGACGGTGCTCCAAGGTTTTCAGGTGCCCAAGCCTCTCACCCGTACTGGTCCGATATTTTTTTGCCGGGTCGAAAGGGGCATAATACGGGTATCCTAATGACAAAAAAAAACAATTAATGGGGAAATAAATAAAGGAAATTAACAATCGCGTAGGTGGCCCTCCAATGTTTTCTACTGCCAACTAAATGTGTTACAAGAAACACGTGGTTCTTCTAAATTCACAATCATATTCATGTGAAACACGGCCACAAATTGCTTGGAGAGCACTTTTACGTCTGCCAACCTGGCCATATATGATGGGTCTTAGGCAGAATTCTCCATCGATACAGCATTGTGAGCTATTTGAGCGTAATAAGGTGCGTGGGCATTTGTGAAACACCAGGAAGAGCCATGTTTACGTCGCAGCACAAAGTCGACAAACTGCGTATAGTTAGCATTGCTAACACTGGCCTTTTATATATAGTTTTACTGTTTGCTTTTCTAGATGTCGAACATTCCCTGTTAAACATTATGGTTCCTACAGAGATCACCTGACCAGACAAACGAGTATGATTGAGGACGAAATAAATCGAGCATATCGGGAAAGTGCTGTGACAAGTTTTGCCCTTGTGAGGCCACTCTTAGCTACGTGCTCAAAGGGTCCCTGAAACGCTTTTTTGTCATGCGCTTAGGCACAGAGGGTGTCTGTCATGGGTGCTTTCTTACAACAATTCCGTGCCAGCGCGCTTCAAAGTTACAAGTTATTGGTACGAATGGCTAAACGTTAACCTCCCCTCAAGCCACAGCGTTGCCCCTCAACTTTTAAGCCTGGCGGCCATCGCTGTGTCCCGCCTTCTCTAAGCGGCGACGCAAGTGTTGTCTACTTCCGGTTATAATCTGAACCGAGTGTATTGTCGCATCTCCTTCTTGCGCAGTTTTACTCGTTAAAGCTGGGCTCACGGGGCGAAACTTGAAGACGAATAGCGCTCGGCCGATGTACACGTGGCAGCACTACGCGCAATTTGTTCGCTGGCTTTTTTGTTTTCGCTTTTTAATGCTACACGAAGCGAGAAGAGGCGGATGCCGCCGCGGGCGTTCGCTGCATTGCTACGCGCCTAAATGTTATGTACAAACTGACACGCAGCTGTTCGCGTCATTATTTCGCTTTGATAATCGCCTTATGACATGAAAGCATCTAATAATACTTACGTTTACGAATGCATCCATATGGCGCTTTAACGATTTATTTGCAGCCGTCAACAGAAAAAGAAAGCGCCGGCGCAAACTTTTGAATGTGGTAACATGGGCTATATTTTATTATATTTTCGCTACTCTAAGATATTGAAATAAAAATGTTGAATAATTACGGCTAGAAAACAGAAAAAACACATTACATCGACATCGAACATACATTTCCTACGTGGAAAGCGGAGACTGCACCACTACACCAAAGTTTTTTTTTCAGCATAGCCACATGCCTAAGTAGGCGTTTGTGATCACATATCCCACTCATTCTATTTGTTTTAAGGCACATCTTCCTCACAATCAATCCCCTCATACACATCGCGTACTTTCGCAACAGTTTCCACAAGATATTCATGCACATATTGTCCTTTAACATCGCATGGGGTGTCTACGAATATATGCCAACCGATTTCAATAGTCTGCATGCAGCCCTATTTAAAGTATGATGTTCATCCGTTGAAAATTTGTTCAGGCAGCAAAAGAAAAAAGAATGAATGTCTTGTGGATTGAAGGGTGGTTCTATCTATAAAGATATATTTAATTTATCCCCCCCAAAAATGCAATGTCGCAATAAACGATAACATGTTCAATTGTTTCAGCTTTCTTGCAAAGAAAGCGCCTTCGATCCGGGCGCTGTCGATTCTGACGTTATATGCCTCAAGGCGCCCATTGGCAATCCCTGAAGGGTTGCAGAAAATAGCGCCTCTTCCTCTTCCCAATCTCGCTCACTCTCTGACGCTACGCCTGTTGCCGAAGACACGGACACAGTCGTCTGAAACGCTTCGCCTGTTGTCGGAGACGCTGCACGGTGTTCCGAACTGGTCCTTGAGGAAGTGGCGCTCGAATTATCGGTTGGCTGCCCCATACGGGTAAGGCATGGTGGTAAAGGGAGCGCCACCCATAACACGCAGTGCCACATTGTGCCACAAATAACGACCGCCCAAACAAACAATGCTAAATACATTACTGGATACCAACTAGGGTTGGTTCTTACCGTAAACTCTGTCACTCTTACTACATTTTCGGAAGCCCGCTGCAAAGCGCTTCCTACCTGCTAAACGGAGAGGCGCACATTCACTGGCACATGCATGTACTAATCGCACCATGATGGTTTCTTTAATAATTTGTTTCACTTTCACGTCCGCCTAACGCAGCTCGCGAAGGCGATCAAAGAGCGCAGCTAAAAAGTGTATTCTGCGAATGAAAAGAATCACTAGTGGAGATCAATGTAAGAGTTGTGAGTAACTTTATAGAAATATTGTGAAAAAGGTTCCTCGCAGGGCCACGAAGTGTCGGAAGTCTGTGTACAGTAAAAGGCAGACAGCGCTATGTAGACATGTTTCACTCACTGTGTAGAGTTGATGACCGGGCTGTCTACGCTTGGGCATGCGCCGCTGGTGACCTTACCATCCTTCCTCCTTGCCAATACTTGTCGTGGTTGCTCAGTGGCTGTGGCGTTGGGCTGTTGAGCATGAGGTCTCGGAATCGGATCCCGGCCACGGCGGCCACATATCTTTAGGGGCGAAATGCCAAAACACCCGTGTACTTAGATCTAGGTGCACGTTAAAGGACCAAAGGTGGTCAAAACTTCTGGAGTCCTCCACATACGGCGTGCCTCATAATCACAAAGTAGTTTTGGCACATAAAACCTTCTAATTTAATTTTTAATATGCGGTCTTTAATATAAGAATTTTCAAAAGAAAGCTTGCTTTATCTGTTCCCCCTGACATATCGCGATACTGTCAGGCGGTACAGTCTTTAGACTGGCTCGTACTTTATTGAGATACTCAAATGTGAAGCTAACTTTTAGCTATTACAGTTACAAGAAAAGTGCTGCACTTACTTGCACCAGTATTCCCGAGGGTTCGTTCTGGGATCCGGTTTTTTCGTGCTGCCCACGCACTTGTGCATGCGGTCGTTGTTCAAGCAGACCGAGATCCTCACCAGAGCTGAAATATTTTGTAACAAAACAGAAAAATTTTTCATTACATTGATGCCATACGTACTAAGCGTCGACTTCTTCTGAAGTACAATGTGCGTTACTGTCCACTGATTGCTATAGCAATCGATCCTTCGCCTTACGGGCGAAGCTGCGACTTTTTTTTTTTTGATACACTGCGCTCTAAAAGACCATGCAAGTAAGGTTATCCAGATATGCAAAGAACACGCTATTGATGGGCGTATAAAATGTTTAGAGTTTCCGGGTGATGGCTTTTCGCCGGCCGAACATTGTTACAATGTTATCGCTTCACGCATGAGTTCACGTATCGCAATTCTCTAGAATATTGTCGTCGTATGTAAGGCGAGGGATCCTTGTATAATCTATTTACATGTGCGACGCGAGTAGTGTTGTACATTCGGGAAGGCATGCGAGCACCAGCGATCGCGCTGGAATAAACCACGATTCGTGTATAAATAGCCGACACGCCTGGCGACCAGATCAGATTGTGGCGCTGGTCGTCGCTATCGTTGGGCTTTCTGTGTCACTTGCCTTCCTGGTCAAAAGTTCGCCCAATAAAGCGTCTTTTAACACACAGACATGCTGCTGTCTCGGTCTTCACTGTCACGACAACGGTGCATTATAGTTGCGCTGTACAGCAACGGAAATTGTCACAAACCAACGTGCACAATAACGCGCAAATTGATCCAAACAAGAACAGAAAAAAAAAGGCAGATTAGAAAATAACTAACTGAGTTAATTACTCTGTACATTTGAGCGCGCTTCATCTACCGGGCACAACACACCTAATATTCTATTTCATCTTCATCCTGTGAATTTCAGTTCGCATAACTTTGCAAAAACTACTGCTGTATTGCCGAACTTAGCTTTGAACTTCTAACTTTTCATGCACAGTTCCAAACCGTGCTTTCTCTGTGTCTTGATTTCAGTTGACTTTGGATAGAACTGACTGGGTCCCCTTCCTGAAATGCTACTCATCCTATGGGTGCGCTTCAATTCCTGCTAGCATTGAGTCTATGTGGACAGCTACGATGACAGCTTCGATCCAAAGTATCAAAACGCATCTAAAACCGTCTGGAAGACGTTTTAGATGCGGATTGACGCCACCTTACGTCGACTGAAAAAAATCTAAGCAAAGCACATATCATAACCTATAACAAAGACAGCTTACAATAGCCTTGTAATAAAGCGTGACAACATTTTCCTCTGAGTCGATGAGCTTCCCGTCCGTCGAGTTTCCGAGCCTTGTGCACAGCCGCCATCTTGTTTGGACAGCAAATTAGCCCACATGATTTTTGACTGCGATGTGGTGAGCCTTCGCGAAGCTGTCCCTTTTGCCGGCTTCGCAAGAATTTGAACGAGAATCTATATGGCTGTGTATCTGCCAATGGTCAGTATTGCAACACAGTTTATGCCTCAGCTGTGACATTTCACGGATTTTGAAGACAATTGTAGCATTGGCCTGCAGCCGTGCTCAGACGGCTTTTAGTCTACAGAAAATTTCATTTCATGTAAGCATGTGTATAAATGTCAAGCGTGATGTTTTTGAACCATTACCATTGTGAAACGAAAGCATTGTGAAGCCGCATGAGCTAAATATTCCATTTGCATACTTCTGCAGATCTTGAGAGAGAGAGAGAGAAGGGGTGTACGGAAAGGCAGGTACGTAGATAAGAGGTAGTTTCTCTATGCAAAAAAGAAGTGAGGCGTGCAGACAGGACACAAGAGTAGAGAAGTCGAGAACACGAACGCCGACTATCAACTGAAGGGAGCACTGAGGCGATAGAAGAAAGAAGACACAGACCTCATCTGCGCATGCTCAGGAATGGTAACACCACGTGTCAGTCGGGTACACGTGCCGCTCTAGTTCCTGGTTGGCTACACTGCACTGGGAAGAAAAGTGGGGACGAGGGGAATCGGGTAGAAATTCTCTCGAAGTTTCGGGAGTGAACCGTGGGCTGGATGTAATGCAGTAACCGTCTCTCAATAGAGGACAGTTCAACCGCACCGCACAAGATTGGGGGTACTTGAAGAGGGGAGAGAGGGATGAAGGGATAGAAAAGGAAAGAGAGGAAATTTGCTTTCAGTTGACGTTGTTCTTCATAAATATCTACGATGAGTTTACATAAATGTGCTACGTTTCCTAGTTTGTTTGTTTTGTTTGCTTTCTTTGTTTTTATCTGCCTCAGTTGTAGATTAAGAAGCCCGTGGCTTTAAGCAACGGTACCTGCTTGACCGTATTTCTTTTCGTAACTCATGTAAAGACAAAAGACAAGCTTTAGCTTACATATACCAACACACACAAAAAAAAAACGAACGAAGGGGAAGCCACCGCCATGAATTATCGCATGCATCACGCAGTGGTTGTAGGTTCAGTTCTCGCCGGTGGCAAGTTTTCTTCCAAGCTCATTGAGCTTTTCTTGCTTATTCCTACCGTTTCAATTAAAAAAGAAAAAGGATATGTCGTGTACTAAAGACGAGTTCACAGCGGCTAATGCCAAACAAAGACAAGGCTTTCATTGACGCCTTCATTACCACGTTGTTTGTTGTTTAGACTGCGCTACCTTCGGGATCGGCTGATAATTTTATACTGAGCTATTTTCCGGATAGGATAGGATCAACACATGTTTTTTTTTTCTTTTTTTTTTTTAGGAAAGCTTTCCAGCTTTGGGTTTTAGGTGCGCGCAGTTTGAATGAGCACATGTGAACCTAATTTGAAAAATTTTGCGCTAATTGCGCATTAATACTGCCCCGCACATAACTATACGCCAACTTTATGCGTTTTTTAAAGCTTCATTTTGAGGGAATTTCTTGATGTCCTACTTACACTAGAAGGCTTGAAATTGCCGTATTTTGGTGAAAGATACCCAGATCTCAGGAGCCCCAAATCGATCTGAAGTCTTCAGAGAAGAGCGTGTCCTTAAAGCACACACAGCTACAGAACCGAAATCTGACCAAGTCGTTATACATTCACCTCAAGGATCAATGGCCCACAAACAAAAGAAACACCGGTGCTTTGTTAATTAGTTAAATGCGGTTTTGAGGCGCAACACAGATTAAGGTTATGCTGCGCCCAACACAAGATGTTATACAATCCAATTTAATAACAACAGAGAGAGAGAGAGAAAACATTTATTCGGACCATCGAGGTGATTGCTCTTGAGGTCGTGTGGGTGGTGTCCTCATTCCAGGACTCCACTGGCCATGGCGGCTCGACGTACTTGCTGGACCAAAGCTTCTTGTCCCGCCAGGGTATCGCCGGTCAGCTGTACCTCCCACCGCTCAAATGACGTGCTAGGCGTCTTAAAGTGTTGAGGTTTCCCCCGCACGCCCACGAGATGTGAAAGAATGTAGGGCGTGTGTCGCCGCACCAGGGGCAGATGCCGCGATATGTATGAGGGAACATTTTACTGTATCTGTATAGGTTTGGAAATGTGTTGGTCTGAATAAGTCGAAGAGCTACGGCATCTTCAGTGCTGAGCTTTCTGAGAGGCGGAGGATAAATCCTGCGGTTGAGTCGCTGGATCTCGAGTCGGTCGAAGTAATTGGACGGCAGGGGCATGAAGGTAAATGGTGGGGATGGATGAGACGATTGGTCTTGCCCCGCTCGGTTGATTAGCGCTCGAGCTAGGGCATTCGCCCTTTAGTTCCCCTCCAGACCCGCGTGGCCCGGCGTCCACGTGATTCGATGGTATTCTTGCAGCCTCGGGCCTGGAATCTGAGCCGCCAGCAGCGGTGGTCGTCCGTTTGTAAAGTTACGGCAGGCCTGTTGCGAGTCGGTAACGACATGGACTTCCCTGCCTACCCTGTCTTCTTGCTTTATTACCAGCGCCGCGGCTATGGTCTCAGCCGCAGCTGGGCAGCTGGAGTCTTTGCCCTTACGGAGGGCGCGAGGGTCAAGGAGTTGTCTCTCCCGTTCATGGCGGCTACCGCGAAGAGGCCCCCTACAGGGTACGCCGCCACGTCCACGTACGTTACGTACGGGTCACCCTTGAATTGTCGGCGCTGTCTGTCGACGCGAGCCTTGCGTCGTCCTTCATGGAGTTCATGGCTCATGTGCTTCGGTATCGGGTTCGCCTTGATCTTGCCTCGGACCTCAGGCGGGAGTGATCATTCCCCATCGAGGGTACGGAGCTCCGTTGCCGTTCCGGTCCGGTGGAGGATGGCTCTGCCCGCCGCCGTGTTCTGTAGTCTGGCCTTTTGCGAAGCCATAACCGCGTCCGACAGCTCAGCGAAGGTGTTGTGGATCCCAAGGGCCGCTAACTTCTCGTTTGAGGTGGCGACAGAGAGACCCGGGGCCGTTTTGTACGCGCCTCTGATGATGGCATCGACTTGTTCTTGGTCGCGTTTGTTTAGCCAGTGTTAGTGATACGGCATACTATACGTTGTTCTGCTGATCACCAGAGCCTGGACGAGACGAAGTGTGTCCTCTTCTCGCATGCCCTTGCGGCTTCGTGTAATTCGTTTTATAATCCGCGAGATCTGGTTGGTGGTAGACCTTAGGGTTTGGATGGTGTGCGAGGCTTTCAGGTTGCTCTGGATCCAAAAACCCAGAATCCTAGTCTTATTGCCTTCCGTGATCTTCTGGCCCTCAAGATAGAGGTCGATAGGGCCGGAGGACTTGTAGATTCCTCCTCCGTGCACCCGGATCACCTCGGACTTTTCGGGCGCACAACGCATCCCGCTCGCTGCCGCAAATCTCTCCACGGCCGTCGTGGCCTCTTGAAGGGTCGCCTCTTTTCGCGCTAGGGAGCCCTTGGTGGCTCAGAGTGTGATGTCGTAACATAGGTAACATAGGCGTAACATAGGTCGGGGATTTTCCGCAGCTCTTTCGTCAGCGCTAGCATCGCGACGTTGAAGAGAATCGGGGAGATTATTGCCGCTTGCGGTGTTCCTTTGTTCGGCAGGTCGATCGTATCCGATCGAGTCTGGCCTATTCCGATGGTTGCCGTATGTGTGTACAATATGTGTACATGTCAGTAAAATGTCCCGAACTGTTAGCGGTTGTTGGCACTTCTCGCATATTGATGGGTCTTATTTTATAAATAAAAGAATTGTGTTTGAGGTACGTGTGCCCAATCCGTCGGCATAGAACCACTTCAATAAGCCGTTCATGGTGACTACATGACTTCCACTAGCCAAGTACGGGTGTAGCAAGATGTGGCTTGTTTTTTACACAATAGCCTCATTCGTGTTGCCATTTTGACATTAAGACCTTCTTAATCGCTCCAATGCTATCTTTCTATGAAAGCGTTACGTTGGTTACGCCTTCGTACGCTGTCATGGATGCACCATCTATCTGCTACTTCATTACCTGGCTTTCCAACATAGCATGAAAACCAGGTGAAACAAATTGATCTCCCGTATTTGCTTGAAATTACGTGTTCTTGCGTTTTAGAACGATCAGTGTAAAATTCTGTGTGATTTTTTAGATTTGCTCTCTAGAGCACCTAAACCTGTATAATGTTTTCTTGTAGGATGCCTGTTTTCATTAGACGTGCCGACGTCCAATCACATAGCTTTGTAAAGTCACGGGGGCAACCGTAGTGGCTTTTCAGCCCCTTGGAGTACCTCATGGGGAATATCCCAATCTCAACAGTTTTCCACATACCGTAGGGAAAGCGGCCTAATCATGTTTGGTTTATTTGCATATGTAAGCGTTAGTTGCATTTTGATGATGTTGTAGCATATGTGCTGCGGTGATGTCTAATTTTTGAGTGCGTAGGAAAACGTGAGTGACGCTCAGCGCTACTGTAAGAGAAGCTCATTACAGTCAATGCATAAAATTTGGACAAGTGATGGTCTGTAGCCATCACTTACCAGTCGCAGTCTGAGACTATGTGCCAGACAGAGCAAGTCGTCGAATGTAAAACTGTCTCGTTGAGCCATAATCTACGCAACGGCAGTCTAGCAGGGTACGCGCTACAGACCGGTAAATACGTAAGAGACACGTTCGGTGGGAACATCAGTGCTTATGAGACAACTTGAGGATACTTTTTGTGTGACTCAGGAAGCCGAGTTTGGTGTCAAAGGGTACTCCTAAACATTTATAATTTTTTTTTGAACGACAGCGTGGCGTCCTTCACTTTCAGGGCTGGGCCTCATTCTTGAGAAAACAAAACTCTAACTGCTTTCTGAGTGGAGAAGCGGAATAAATTTTTGTTACCGTATTTTGTAAGTTTCTTATTGTGATTTGAAGCGGTCTCTCACAGGTTGACAAATTTCACGTGTGGCAAGCCACTTGCAGATCGTCGACATATACAGAGTGCATAACAGACAACGGCATCATTTTCTCAACTCAGTTCATTTTTACTGTGAAAAGTGTCATGCTGAGGAAACAACCTTAAGGAACGCCATTTCCTGAGCAAATGTATGGGAAAGTACCGTGCCGAGACGTACCTGAAATGTTCTGTTAGACATGAAATCAGGTAGCCAGTTCAGCATTTTACCACTGACCCCGAGGTCAGTCAGGTCTCCTAAAATTCCATATATCCACGAAGTGTCATATCCTTTTCATAATCAAAGAAAACTGCAAGAAAGTGTTGCTTGTGTAAAAGGGCATATCGAATTTCAAGTTCTAGTCGGACAGGATGGTTAGTGGTTGAACAACCCTTTTCGTATGTGTACTGGTGAGGGTCTATTAGATTTCTTGATTCTAAAATAAATGAGAGTCTTATAATAATACTACTAATAATAATTAATCCATTCATATGATTTTGGCAAACAGCCTTTCAGGGCAATAGGTCTGCAGCAGCCTGCGGCCGCTGGGAATTTATGAGCTTTTCGAAATGGAGCTACTATTACTTTATTCCACCCTTAAGGCATTATCTCAGATTCCCCGATTATGTTGAAAAATTCGATGAGAGCTTCTACGGATGTTCCGGATAGATATACCAGCATGAAGTAGTAAATATTATCATGTAAACTCATGTAAACATGAGTTTGCCTAACAATTAAAAAGGGCAAACTCATGTTTACACTTGTAGGCGTTTTTATATCGCCTTCAAGTAATTTTGATTCCAAATGGTTAACGAACATCTTTTCGGCGTGCCCTACTCTATATGTCATTATCGGATATTTTAATGCGCACCGTATGGCATGGGGAAGCACAAGGACAAATGTAAGAGGGCAAAGATGTGCAAGCTTCGCCTGCAACTACGGCCTTTCACTCGTGAATGACGGCAGCCCAATGTTCATACGAGGCGTGAATTATGGCAGCTGTCTTGACCTAGCTTTCGTCTCCAGCTCTTTCACAAGATGTGTTGAATGGTTCTCGGATATCGAGACTCACGGGAGTGATCACATTCCCATGTACCTTGTCATCAAAGGGATGTCCAGGTCCTTCCCACGGAACACCATTCGATTAAGTGACTGCACTAATTTTACTTCCACCATGTATTATGCTCGTCGGGAGGGCTTGTCCTCTGAGTTAGAGGAAACAGACAAGTCTGCAATACGAGATGCCACGCACGGTCACGGTTTTGTCGAAGTACACGGAGCTGGATATATAGAGTTGGGGCGACTTCGTGCGCTCCGTCGCCGTGCGGAGCGGCGTCACCGGCGTACAAAATCTATCGAAGACCTTAGGAGAGAAAGACGACTACCGAAGAAAATTCAACGTCGCATGGATAGATTGGCATCTCGACGTTGGACAATGTTTTGCCAGTCACTAGACCCCCGACAGCCACTTTCCCACATCTGGAGAACCTTACGTCGGCTGGGTTCCCTCCCTGAACAATGTTTCCCATTGAAAGCGCTGGCGCTCTTCCACAGGCGACTAGATGCTGATGTTGCAGAAGACTTTTGTGCAAAGATTACTGGCCAAGCAACCGGTCCAGGCTTTCCAGGCCCCAGTCACATCCCTGTTTCACGTGACTGCCGCATGGATCTTCCTTTCATAATGGAGGAACTAGAAGTGGCTCTTGCTCTATGCAGGCGTTCTTCATCCCCGGGAATGGATGGAATATCGTACCGCGCCTTGAACGACCTGAGTGAGGGCGCACGGAGAGAACTGTTACATCTGTACAACATATCTTGGCAAGATGGCATGGTACCCGAAGTTTTCAAGACAAGCCGCTTGGTCCCTCTCCTGAAACAAGGCAAGTCCGCACTTGAACTCATCTTATACCACCCAATGCGCTGGCCAGATGTGTGAGAAAATTATAGAAAAGATGGTCTTTGCCCGCTTGGAGTGGTACCTAGAATGCTACAACCTCTTACCAAATTGCATGCTTGTTTTCGCCGAGATCGCTCATCAGTAGACAGTGTTGTTGATCTTGCTACGGATTATGTCCAGCATCAAAATTTACGCAAAAGATTATCTGCAGCTTTGTTCTTGGATGTCAAGGGGGCATACGATAACGTATCTCACGAGGCTATCCTCGATGCTCTTGAGATGGTTGCCCTAGGTGGTCGAGTTTTCCAATGGATTTCTCATTAGCTTTTTATGGGACCTCTCTTTGTGTGTACCAGCGGCGATAAGACCGCACGACACTACACCTACCGAGGTGTTCCTCAATGTGGTGCACCAAGCCATACCCTCTTTAACCTCACACTTATTGGTCTCATTGATCATCTGCCAGCAGCGATCAAGATATCAATGTACGCCCACGACATATTTATACGGACTTCAGGTGTGACACGTCCTCAGATACGTGCAACATTTCAAAAAGCTGTTACTCTGACAGCTATATACCTCCGCAACCAAGGTCTTGAAATCTTGTCAGACAAATGTGCAATGATGCCATTCACTCGCAAACCAATGACACCCTACGCTATCTCAATCAATGGCCAGATAACCTCTTACGAGAAGACTCACAGATTTCTTGGAATAATCATTGATAGAGATCTCTCATGGAGCCCACACGTGACCTACTTGAAACAGCGTCTGACAGCAATCTCCCAGCTTTTCAAGTTTCTGGCCGGAAAGACTTGGAGAATTTCAGTGCATGCAATGTTGGAATTGTACAAGGCTCTTTTTCTGGGCTTCTTGAGATACAGTTTGCCCGCACTGACCAGCACTTGCCGGACAAATCTTCATGCTCTACAGGCTATTCAAGCTCGGGCTCTCAGGATTTGTCTTGGTTTGCCAAAATGGACATCAACAGTAGCGACTATTGCGATCGCCCGGGACCAACCCATACAAAAACAAATTGCGGTGGATGTGTTTAGAGTGCACATTAGGCATGTTGCCCGCGCCCGTTCCCACCATCTGCCAACACTACCGTCTGAAAGGCCCCAAGCATCATTTTGTACCACGATTTCGGATTATTGCACCTGCCTTCTATCAGGCTTCACCCCCGCAACTAAACCATCGATTCCTCCATGGTGTTTTGCTCCTCCTGCAGTGCACCTCACCATACCATGAATCAGAAAAAAATATCAGCTGTCATCACCTGCTAATAAACAACTAACTATGCTCCTTTTGTTTGCACGAGAGGTACGCCGACCACGTGTGTGTGTGTGTGAAAACATTTATTGTAATGAGGTCCGGAGGCTCGGCTTTTTAGGCCAAGGCGGGCCGCTGCCACGTTGGCACTGTCAGGCCAAGCTTTTCAGCGACATCATGGGCCCTCTGGACGGCCCTTAGTTGGTCCTGAAACGATGGGCTTTGAAACCTTTTCTCCCACTGTGTCCATTCTTCAACGAGGTTGGGGAGAGTCGTGGGACACCCCGCCAGCATATGTCTGATTCCAATAATGCCATTACAATCGTTGCAGTCCATCTTAATCTCCCTCTCTGGATATATTTTAATAATGGTGTACGGTGTGGGATATGTACCTGTTTGCAATAAGCGCAGTGAGACTGCCCGAGCCCTGTTCAGTTTTGAATGTGGCAATGGGAATCGTCTGCGTCCTAAATAGTAGTGTTTGGTAATGTCATTGTATGTTATTAAATGATCTCTAGATTCCCTGGCTTGATGGTGAACGGCTCGGTTGTGACTGTCACGGTTAGCAAGTCCTCGTGCCAAGTCATGAGCAACCTCATTGAGGTTTATCCGAGTCTCGTCCACTTTCCCCATATGCGCAGGAAACCATCGGATTTCAGTTCTTATAATCCCAATGTTTTCAAAAAGTTTAGCTGCAACACCAGCTACGTAGCCTTTATCAAAACACTTTATAGCGGATTTCGAATCACTGTAAATGAAGACCCACTTATTACTCCTGATGGCTAGAGCAATTGCCACTTGTTCCGCCACCATGGGGTCCTTGGTAAAAATAGTGATAGCATCTTGCACCTTCCCTTGATAATTTGAGACAATGGCCGTATAAGCTTCTTTACCTTTCACCCAGGCTGCATCAACTATAGCTGCCAATTGGTTCTGCTGTTCTATTTCCTGCAAGAGTGCTTTAGCTCTTGCCCTTCTCCTTTCGACATTATTTTCTGGATGCATGTTTCTGGGGAGAGGGTTGGTTCTGATCTTGTTCCTAACGTCAGTCCTTAATTCTACTTCAGCCTCTATTGCGCTCCTTGATGTATTGAGTTCTGCACCTATTGCCTGTAATATGTTCCTGCCAGCTCGTGATTTTGCCAATCTTTCGTGTTGCGCTAGCTGTTGGGCCTCCACGATTTCTCCCATTGTGTTGTGCACCCCTAGACTCATGATTTTGTCAGTTTTAGCGTTACTGGGTATCCCTAGGGCTACCTTAACGAGCTTCCTGAGCATCACATTAAGTTTGTTAAGTTCTGCCTGCTTCCATTTGAATAATCCAGCTACATAAGTGAAGTGACAGAGAGAAAGGCGTGTATTAGCCTCAAAGCGCTGTCTTCTCCTAAGCCTCTGTGTCTATTGGTAATTCTCCTTAGTAACCTAATGACTTCATCTGTTTTATTCGAGATATGTTGTATTCTTCTATAGTTAGCATTGTTTCCGTCTATGTGATATCCAAGAACCTTGATTGTTTCAACTAGCCTGACTGCGGATCCTTCATGAGTGTATAAGCACACTTTTGGCTCATCTTCCGGAATGTAACCTCTTGGTTTGCGACATTTTCTGCGATGTTTAATGACCAAGAGTTCGGATTTGGCTGCCGAGCATTTCAACCCCATGTCTTTCAGTGTGTTCTCTACAACACATAAACATTCCTTAATCTGGTCTCTGTCTGTCCTACATTACCCTTGGCACTCCATATGGTTATGTCGTCGGCATATACCGCATAATGTATACCTTCAATTTTCTCTAGATTTCTTGCAACCTTGGACATTGTAAATTAAATATCATAGGTGAGAGCACAGCCCCTTGTGGAGTGCCCCTATTTCCCAAAATCTTAGCTTCTGATTTAAGCTCACCGAGCATGAGTTGCGCAGTTCGATTTCTAAGAAAGTCCTTAATCATGTTAAAAAGTCTCTTACCTAACCCCATCTCCGAGAGGACGCCAAGTATTGCCTTATGCTTTATACGATCAAAAGCTTTTTCCACGTCCAATCCCAAAAGAGCTTTCGTATGCGATGGGCTGGCCTGTATAAGTTGGTGTTTGATCAGCCGCATAGCATCCTGAATTGACAGCCCGGGACGAAAGCCGATCAAGTCGTATGGGAGGATGTCGTTCTGCTCGACGTATTTAGTGAGTCGATTTAGGATGACATGTTCCATAGCTTTGCCTAGACATGACGTTAAGGAAATAGGCCGGAGGTTGTCCAGAGTGAGTTGTCTTCCTGGCTTTGGTATGATGATAGTATTGGCCACCCTCCATTCCTCTGAGTATACCCCTTTTCTCCAACATTCATTGAAATGTTCAGTTAGATAAGAAATTGATTCATCATCCAGATTTTTTAATATCTTGTTAGTTATTCCGTCAGGTCCAGCCGCCGATCTGCTATTAAGACTGTGAAGAGCCGCCCTCACTTCACTCTCAGTGAAGTCCCGGTCTTCACATATTCCTCCCGTATATTCGGGGCTATCATCTTCTTCGTTTGGTTGTTTAAGTGGGAGATATTTGGCTGCGATACTATCCATTATATCCTTCTGTGTTTTATCTTGGCTTTCCTGATGAACCAACTTAGATATAGCTGTTCTCTTGCTTGTCCTTGTTTCATTCTCGTTGAGCAAGTGCTTGAGGAGGTTCCAGCTACCTCCGTGTTTGGGTCTACCATCAGCCGAATTACAGATCTCATCCCACTGTTGCTTCACGAGGGTTTTAGAGTGATCATCAATTTCTCTGTTTAATTGCGCTATTTTTTCCTTAGCCTTCTGTTAAGTCTCTGCGTTCTCCATCTCTGTAATATAGACTGTTTGGCCTCAATCAGATGCACCAGCCTGCTGTCCATAGCCTCAATATTTTCCTCTGTCCTGATTTCTTTAGTGGTCTCTTTGACGTCCTCTCTGAGCTGGATGACCCACGTCTGAAGGGAATCCTGCTCGGCATCTAGAGGCCCCACTTTCCTTCTGTTCGCCCTGATTTTTCTGAACTGATCCCAATCAGTGAATTTGAAGATTCTAGTTTCCTGTCTCGATATGCGTATGGTTATGTGTATGATATAATGATCGCTCCCGAGATCCATGTTTGAATTTTCCCAATTGGCTCATCTTGAGTTTACAAAAGTAAGATCTGGCGTGGAGTCCCTGCTTGTGGACGTGCCACAACGGGTGGGATACGCCGGATCCGTATTCAAGCATAACCCCAGATCCATGGCAAGACTCCATAGCTCCTCTCCCTTCTTTGTGTTCCAAGTCTATCCCCATGTGTGATAGGGAGCATTAAAGTCCCCTCCAATAATGAGCGGGGAGTTTTTGGCAACCAAAAGCACCTTGTTGAAGAGTGCTCTAAACCTCTGTCTCATGTCGTTAAAACTGCTGTAAATATTCAAACAGAAAATGCTTTGCCTCTTACCTCTGTTCCTTTTAAGTATTATTTAAGCTAGAATAAATTCAAACCTGGATTGTCTAAGATGAATATCATGTTCAATGTATGGCAACTTTTTGTCAATGAGGGTCGCCAAACCCCTCCCTGTTTTTTTGTCTCTACATATAACTTTGTACCCAGTAAGCATAATTTCGCCCACTAAGGTTTCCTGCAGCATAATTGCTTTTGGCCTGGCCTCAGATGACCTGATCACCTGTCGCAGTGCTGCTTTTTTGTTTTGGAACGCTCGACAATTCCATTGCCACACGGTAAATCCATTAATACTGTCCACTGTTATTAGGTGAGGCTGCCTTTCTATTACCCGCTACTTTCCTCTTTGTGATGGCCCCCGATAATCCAGGAATGGACTTTATACTATCCGCCTCCGATGGCAGATACTCATCGTCGTCATCCCCTCGCGTCTGAATTTTCCTAAGTCTTTTCTCCGCCATTAGCCTCCATTTCTACGATTTGTCCACTTTAAAGTTGGTCGTTTCCACTGTCTCTCTTATCGCTTTAATTGCATCTTTTATTTCACTGAGGGCTGAGAAGACTGACTAATCCTCGGAACTCACCGCCCTCTTTTTTGGGACAGGAGAGCTGGATTCCCCTGGATCGCTGGTTTTGCTTACAGGTCTATCTATTTCTAGTCTAGCAGGGCTCGACGGCTCTTTTTTACGAAGGTCTGCTACCTGCCTGGTCAATTCTTCATTAGCTTTTCTTAAAGAAGTTACTTCTTTATTTGCTGTATTCTGGCATCATTGTCATCACCCACAGCAGCCGAGGCGCCCCCAGCAACTCTCGCCATACCTTTTACTTTGTCAGCCCAAGTGGTTCCTGGCGTCTTCTTCTCGCCAGGTAGTGAGTCCCTTTGCACGAAGCGCACCTGCGCTTCCCTTGACTTGGAGCGCCTTTTTTCCCTGGATGTTGAACGATGCCTGGATCTGTTGCGACTCCTGGAGCGTGAGTGCTCCGTGTCCTCGGGGCGATGGTTGGGCGCCAGCTGTGGCGCTTCCGATTGCACTTTTCTTGACGACCGAGTCCTGTTGCGCTCTCTTCGACGAAGTTGTACGACGTATGGGATTTGAAACCTTTGCTTACAAAACTTGTCGCCGGTAGGGTGATCGCCTTCACAAAATTTACACTTAGGTACACACACATGTTCATCTGCTGGGTTGCGAGTTCCATATCCCCTGCACTGAACAAAGTCAGGTGTTGGACACACATCAAAGCGGTGCCCGACCCTTCCGCAGGTGAAGCAGACGTCGAATTGCTCCCTGTAGAGGTAGCATCTCACTAGTGTGGATCCGTACCTGACAAAATTGGGCACTTTGAGTCCATCGAAAAGTACAATGACCGACCCCGACGTCTTGATGCGCTTCGCAGCCAGCGCAAGCGGGTTCAAGTCATGCACGATGTTTCTTGTTATCATAGCTTGCGAGTCTCTGATATACACTCTTCGGATGACGCCTTTGCATGTGGCATGCGGTGCTGCTTCGTATGCATTTGCCTCGTATTCCGCTTCCATAATCTTGAATGACTTGATTCTAACGAACTTCGCAGCATGTTCGGGCTTAGGTGTGCTGACTACGATGATATTCTGAGTGAAGTTCGGGCAGACAACATCTTCACGGGCCTCCTCTTCCGTTAGGCCGGACGCCCCGATGACTGCGGAACCAATCGTGGTGGTGCTCACCTTATTCAAATTGAGCACTCCTCGAGGTCGTATAATAATTTTTCTGTGCTCCTCGGGCAGTTGAGGCATTCTCGAAGCTTTTCTAACCCGATTCTTGACCATTCCACCGACGGCGGTTCCCTTGACTCCATGCTCTCGCTGATTACGTGGCAATGTGCGCTCCTCATCCACAGCCTTTGTGCTAGCTCGTGATCTTCGGCCAGCCACTACTTGCCAGCCGCAATCGTCCTGATCATTGTTTCCTTCATTTCCAGCAAAATCTTCATCTTCCATGTTTGTATCCGCCATGGCTGCGGTAAGGTGGGCTTACTAGGCCCAACAAAGGCCCTACTCCTAAGGAGCAGAAAACGCTCCGTAAAATTGTGAAGAAAAGCCCCACCTCGAATCTTGGTGTCCGTAGATTCACCGTCGCTTCGCGGATCCAGTGGTATGCTTCTTTTTGTTGCACTCTCAGAATTGGCGAGCGGAGCATGGAAAAAGAAACGGAGCCGATGCTTCCACGTCTGCACTGCTCGGCGCTTCTTCTTCTTCCCACGCCGACCACGTACATACTTATACTGATGGATCGGCAACTCACCAGTGTTCCTCTTGAGCCGTGGTTTGCCCAGCGAAAGCCACCACCATCAGTTTCAAGACATGTCACCCAACGACACTGATGGCTGCGGAGCTTGCAGCTCTTCGCGCTGCACTTCGTCTCGTCAACCAAGAACAACCTCGAAGATGGCCAATATTCAGTGACTCGAAGGCAGCACTGCAGTCTTTGCTACCAGCCCTGCGCCGTGCACCACACGAACAATTGATATTCGAGATTAGAGAACTGATTCATACCTTGACAGCGAAAGGACACCACGTGACATTTCAGTGGCTTCCAAGTCACTGCAGCGTCATAGGAAACGAACACGCCGAGAACGCTGCTCGGTCGGCTCTTCAAGGCGACGACGAGAAGCCGATACCATTATCAAGGACAGATGTCGCAAGAACACTTCGAATGCTCAGCCGTGATATCACGTTCTCCTTGTGGAATGGAGGAAGTTTTCAAAACAACCGGCTGAACAACCTAGACTCTTCTCTACGCCTTTGCATTCCAGCTGGACTCTGCCGTCACGAAGCTACCCTGCTTTGTCGAATATGGCTAGGGGCGGCGTTCACCAAATCTTTTGCATTCTGAATCGGACGGGGCGACGACGCCTCGTTTGATAACTGTGGTAACGAGGAGACTCTTGAACACCTTCTCTGTGACTGTCCTCGCTATAATTTACAAAGACAATCGCTCGCAAATGCGATAGCGCGCTTTGACCTAAGACCCCTAATAGTGGAACTTATTTTAAAATGCCGCCATCACAAGCCATCGCAGCAGAGGGAGACGAGGGCACTGTTGCAGTTTTTAATGGCTACAGAATCGGACAAGCGGCTGTAGCATGAACAGATGTCCATAGTGCTGCAAGTGCTACTGTGCTGTGCGGCGACAGTGACCGACTCTGATTGTATGCCTGTGCTCCTTTCTTTCTTTATCTCTACTTTGTTATCACTTTACCTCCCCCTCCCCTCTTTCCCCAGCGTAGGGTAGCAAACCGGATCTTCGCCTCTGGTTAACATCCCTGCCTTTCGCGTTTCCTCTGTCTCTCTCTCTCTCTCTCTCTCTTTTACATCCCCCGCATCGAGTAAACTAGGGAGAATCGTCTTGCCAAAAGTAAGTATAACGTGTTTGGTTGGGATTTCTTCGTCGGTTCTCCTCATTGGTATTCTCTGATATTTGGTTAAATTTATTCTTGAAAACCCGACACTCAGGTTTAGGAAGCCTTGTTCAGAGATCACTCTTTTGCTCATGTTTACTGATCGGCGTGGTGCGATGGTGACTTTGATGTCACCAATGCTGATGAGATCTGATAGCTTTTGCAATTGTTCTTTCGGAGTTCAAGGAGAATGTATCAGCTTCTCATCTTAGAGGCTTTGTAGTCTTCTCCTATTTTTTCTTTGCGGCATTTCGCCACCAAGAAAGGGGACAGCTTTCGCGTTGGGGTGGTTCATTTGCTTTCTAAGGCATGATAACTTTTTTAATTTACCTGGGTTTACTCGGAATGTGAATTGAAAAGGTACTGCGGTGCAGCCTTTTTCCGGAGACCGATCTGGGAGGCAGAGATTCTTCTGTTATAATATGTTTCCAATTTTCGCCGATGGTGGTAGCCACCTACCACCGAGCACTACAATGGGACGCTACAATGTTTGGGGCACACCTGTGACGCCAGCTATGCACCGCGGCTATAACGTAATATATATACCGAAGACTTGATATACAACACAAGGTCAATTCTTGCCACCTGGAAATACGGGAATGATGAGAAGCGAATAGGAAACAGGAAAGATGGGAAAGAGAGAAGGAAAAGAGAAAAAGAAAGAAAAGTAGCCATGCGTGGCTTTTCCAAAGCCACGCACGGCTAAGCGCGAGTGGGTCCAGCTCTCGTGTGCTCGGGTCCGCGGCCTTGTAACACACCGAAAGCGTGCTGATGCAGATGCCCCTGCGTGGCCGGGGCTTTGTCACCGCCGGTGCTTTTGTTTCCTTTGATCGCCCCTGGTCTCTTGGGACTTGGTCTTCATGTTGAACGCACAGTAAATTGCACCTACGTTTTTTTTTAGCTTCGTAGTTTGTTGGCCCGGTGTGGTTTTTACTAATAGAGAGCCCAGCCCCTCTGTTCGCCTTAGTCTCGCTCGTTTTTTATCCCGCGCACTACATGAGAGACGCCACGCGGTGGGAGTGCTCATGACGAGGCACCCGGCTGAATGCATGTCGACAAGACGTGTCAAGTGGGCTGTTAACGCATCTGGTCAAAGAACAAGAAGCAAAGGAATGGAAAAGGACGAACGGCTGGGGAATATGCTTTCTTTAGGTGGACCGTGGAAAGTGCACAACATAGTAGAGAAACAGTCTCTTGTATAAACGCTTGCATGAATTCCTGCTTGCTGATTCAGAGGAAGATTTTCAGTGGCAGTTATTGTGAAATGGAGCCGTGAAACGCACCTTATGTACCTTACGACGCACCGTACAGAATATTGGACTGTGACGTACAAAATATTGTATTGTGAACCACCTTTGAAATTTGGACCGCACTAACCAATGCTTTTACTCAATCAACTATGGCATGCTTCGAGCTTCCCGATGATTTGCACACGCTGGAATTAGATAACAAGGAGGCATTCGCTGTTGTACGCATCAATCAATAATAATACCCTTTGAAACTTTGCCTGCCTAGTTTTTCTCTAAAGAATACAAAAAGCCGCCGTCATGTGCGCACCTCGTCATTGGAGGACAGAGTTCACGCAGACACATTGACTGGTCGCGCGGCCTCCCTGAAACTGAAATACCGGACGAGCCATATACACAACAATTTTAAACGTTTGATCACCCCACTTAGACCGAATTTCCCAGTATTGCTCCGATGTATCAGTGAGAAGAAAGCAAGTGGTAAGCTCTAAATCTTTTTCACTTAAGTCGTATGACCATTGGTGACATGTTGTGCATCTCTTTTGTACCTGCAGTGTATAACACTTTTAATGTCATTTCATAATGCCCTCGCCTCTCGTGACATTTTGTATACTTTTGCTGCACCTGCAGTGTTTCTCTTTTTTATTTATGATGTGTCAAGTTACAATGCGCCTTTTTCTACCCCTGAGATATCAGATACATTTTTATGCTACTCATCTTAAAGAAGTACCCGGCAACATCTGCTGCTGTTGACATGTCATTATTTATTCACGTTAATGAAAAAAACGAACGCTGTATACTATAAAGTCTCGTGAAGTATCGTGATTAAGATGGTTCTGTCGGTTCCAATAAATGGTGTCCGAAACATGGCAGCAATGACCTCACCAGCATTTTTCAACCACCCGCAGTACGGCAAGCGCATGGCCTTCAATATTAGTTTCTATAATATTTGCTAGCGTTATTTTTATTCTTATTAGTTTCTAGCGCACCCCCATGGTGCGATTTGCATGTCCATTTTGCCGCACTAGTTCGCACGTATTGCCCTATAGCCCCGTTGAAGGCGGCCATTCGTAATGCAGCGTGCATTACTTACCTTGGAGAGATGCTGCTTTGCAAGCAATGTCTCTGGTGGTCTTGTAACCCTCGTCAGACCGTGCGAACTGGTCCCTGAAGCTTTTGGGGCAATGGGCAATGCTGACCTGACAAGTTGACTCTGACGCAAAGAAACTGTTAAGAATAACCAGGAAAGAAAGAAAACACCTGAGGTGAAGAGTAATAAAACTTGACGATTGCTTACATATACGGCAATTCCGTGATAAGACCGAGTGAGCTGAAAAATTTTCTGAAGTTCGAGTTTAGCAGCCTGCAATTTCTCCCGTAAAATACCCGTTTTACTGATTTCTTCTGCCTTGCAGCTTCAACAAGGCAAAACGCCCCTTGAAGTACGCTAGCTATATTTCTAATTCACAGATCTTCTAGGTTTCTTAATTTTGCTCTCGCCTTGCAAACAAAAGATCTTGCAGGAACCATCTCACGGCGACTGTCGAGGTTAATGCGATTAGCATTGAGACATTGTAGCGAGACACCCTACAGATGAATTATTTAGAAATTGCAATGGTCATTCTGAGATTTCCACTGATTGTGGTATATGCGGCATACACCGCCTCCAGGACCGGCCCACCAGGATATGACACTTGTTCGCTAAGACCAGCCTTGATCACGGCACGACGACGACTGTATGACGACGATGCAATGAATACGATGGAATGACGAATGGCGCTGATGGAATGGTGAAGGTGATAGGACAACGGTGGCATGACGGCAGTTGAAGGACGATTCTGAAATGACGGCGATATATAATGACTACACGGTGATGACGACCGCATGAGCACAATGATATGAAGACTAGTTTATGACGAGGATGGCGTGACGACGACTGTAAGACGGTAACGGAGTGAGGACGATAGTAAGCTGCGAATCTGATAAATAATCTGGAATGACAATGATGGAATGTCTACGACGGCATCACAAGGACGGTATGGCAAGCGAATGGATGGCGATGACTGTATGACGAAGACGCTATTAAAACGGTGGGTGGCACGACAATAGCGGACAATTTGATCGAATGGTGACGGCATGGTTATGATGGAATGACGTCGATGAAACAACGAAGGCGGTATAACGACGAAGGCATGACAAAAATGGGATGACATTTCTCAAATGATCACGATGATGCGATAGCAGCGTGATGACGACGGCATGAAGAAAATGGGATGACGTCGGCTGTATGACAACAATGACGCGGCGAGAGTAAGATGAGGAAGCTGGGAGACAACGATGGAATGACCGCAACTATGTCACGACCACGAGTACGTGCTTAGTGGCCCAAGCTAATAGTTAGCTTGAATCAGCGGGTCAGCGCAAGAGGCTAGATGTATACGCTAAAGGTGTCTGAAGTAAGCAAAAAATGTTAATCGCATTAAAACAGAATTTCCACGGGAATCGTGCCGATGTTTCTGGAACGTCTTATCTTTTTACTATATATTACTTAGGAGATGTCGCCTTAAATTGGTACCGGCTTCTCATTTTCAAATAGAGATACGAAAAAAATAACTTAAATGCATCAAAACTAAAAGTAATCTCAGATACAAAGCAACACATCGCCCAGTTCTATAACTGGCACAGCGCAACATACAAAGGAGGAAACAAGCCGAGCCGGCCAGATAAAGGAACAGAGCTCTGATTTCCTTTTTCTGGCCGGCTCGGCTTGTTTCTTCCTTTGTATGTTGCGCTGTACCAGTTCTACAATGCAATAACAACTCCCCCAATCCTAGTAAACATAGCTCAGTCACATAGGTGCACTAATGTAAACACAAAGGCTGACCACATAACTACGCTAAAATCAGGGCACATTAGAAAGCGCGGATTAGATTCAAATGACGGTACATGAATCATGGTATTCAATTGGCCAAAGTCGAGTCAAGAGAAACCCATAGAGTGAGCTTATCACAGAAAAACACTCTAATCAAAAGTTTACGAGAATACTGCAGTTGCTCACTTCTAGAAATCTTGGGAGGGCCAGTAACGCTCGTCTTTGCAATGAATATGTTGGCTGAGGACCGAAGATCTTCCTTAGGCTGAAAGGCCGGTGGTCTAAATGCAATAAATAACTTGCTAAACGTTGTCTGCGTATCTAGTCACGGACATTCTAACAGAAGATGCTGTACAGCCTCATCCGCGTGGCCACAAGTACATTCCGGACTATCAGCCGCGGAAATTTCTTCTAGAAAGTGTTTTTGTGTACACGGTACCGAGCCGCAGGCGGTGAATGAGCGCATCAAAGGCTATGGTTTCATCTTATGTGAATGAGATTTAAAATTGAACCCAATGAGAAATAAATCTGAAGATATCGAGTTCTGATCAAACCATGTCGCTTAACAACTACGGGCTGAGATCTATCTCAGTATGCGCCGTAATTCGCCTTGTGTTGAAGGGAGACCATATGTGGCATTATTGAAATGCGCTTGTCCAGCCGGGTTGTCTGCTGCAATATTCTCAGGGTTATTGCAGGGGCCAGGTGGGATTGTGCAATTCTCTTCACGTGCTTTCGTGAGCTACTTTAGTGTCTCGTAAACTAACACCATGTTTTTTCGAATTGCTGATGTCACCATGAAGTGACCACAATGCTGCCTGCGAGTCACAAAGTACGACCCATTGTTTCCCTTTCTGCATTGAATTTATGTACTGTAACAAAAAGAACATTGCAAAACGCTATGCGGGAGCATATCTGCCATGCGAGTCAGTTTAAACGTCTGTATTCGGTTCCATTTTGGAATTACAAAGGCAGCGGTAGAAGGATTTGTTGGACAAGAACCTTCTGTATACGTTTGAATACAACCAGGGTATCGAAAGTACAGGCGCTCCCAGAATAATTCGGAACGCCGCACACACGGCCGCTCGCCGGCGGAGCGCGCCCGTGAAAAAAGTAGTACCATGGTCTGCGCGTGCGCGGTCTCCCTAGCGAGCAAGGTCGGCTCCCTAGTGCATCTAGTTTGTGTTGCGTTGCTCCAAAACAGTAGCCCTAGGTGCCCCTTAACGTTTTGTCAAGGGGGGCTGGGCCGGTGGTGTCTGTGACAAGTTGTGTCTGCGCATGCACTCGCGTTGGATTATAAGCGCTCGTGTCTGCATGTTCGGGGGCTTAGGCGCCTTTTTTCTTTTTCATTTTTCGTGTGGGCCGTATTTATCATTTGCTCAAAATATTTATGGTAGGTGACTGTGACTAGCGCTGGCAAAGGGCGGCGTTTTCGTCTGACGCAACCGTCATGATATCGGCGGCTCGATTGATAAAGGGATACGAACATATTTAAACAATGACAGTTACGCGAATTCCGCCTTATTCCAATCGAGGCAACATGCCGAAAAGAGTGCCGATGAATGTGTGGAGACATATAATTAAGCTCAGTTGGCAAGGTATACCTCAACGTGAGATATGCCGCCTCACAGGAAAGTCTATAAGTGCGGTCAACCGAATAATCCAAGCATATAGGGATGAAGATGGCCGATTCAAAGATGCAGCACGACCGGGACGACACCGATGGACGTCGGAAGAGTCCGACCTTCTCATTGTTGCTGCAGCCGTTGCTGATCCTTTTCAGAGCGCCCACCAGATCAAGACAGCCCTCAACCTGCAAGCCAGTGAGGAAACAATTAGAAGGCGCATGCGAAAGGCTGGTCTTCGTGGATTTGTCGCGGCACAAAAGCCACACCTTACGGAGCGCCAAAAACGCCGGCGCCTTGAGTTTGGCAAGGCATATGAGCGCTGGACGACTGAAGAATGGAAGGAAGTCATATTCTCAGATGAATGGACATTTTCATCTAGATGGGATCAAGAGCGCCGCGTATGGAGACCATATAACTGGAGGTATTTTCATTTTCTTTCTGATCTTTTCCGCACTTCTTCGGACGCGCTAAAGGTATTTCATCTGAAAAGACGGTTATCTATTCCCTTCTTTTCGTGTAGATACGATCCTGGGTATCTTTCCGAGATCTGCAGCAGCGACCGCTGTACTGTCAACGTTTGGGGAGCAATTAGCAAAGAGGGTATCGGTCCGCCAATCCGACTGTCCCCATCGTTCACAGCTGAAGCTTACTGCGAAATTCTGGACTACCACCTATTGCCATACGCTGTGGACGGGCCATTTAAAGATGGCTGCTACTTGTTCCAACAAGACCTGAGCCCGGTGCACACCGTCAGAGCTGTGGAAAAACTTCAAGAACGTTGTGTTCGCGTTCTTGACTGGTCTCCGAAAGGTGCAGACTTCAATGTTATGGAGAACGTGTAGGGCATGATGAAGGAAAGTTTATCCAAGCTGAATCTGGGAGGGGCCAGTGCCGACGAGCTCTGGATCGCCATAACGCGCGAGTGGAAGCGCCTTGGTGAGAAGAGGGACTTCGTAGATGCGCTCTACGAGTCAATTCCACGCCGCGTACAAGTTGCGCTTCGCGTGGACGGCGCATTCGCGAGATATTGATAGCGGAACATGCCAACCGCTTAAGACGAAACAGTTACGTTTTGATTCCTTTTGTTTACTGTGTAAAAATAAACCCAGTGCTCTTCCTGTTGTTTTGATTTACTATGTTCTCCTTACTATTTTTTTTGCATTCAGCTCACGCAGCCTACCCTTTATTATTTTTCTTTCTTTATTGATTTATTTAAGACAATGAACAGATTGTCTTAAAGGACACGGCTAAAGGCAAACATTTGCCTGACTAGGCAGTGCCACCCGTATCATTGTATATTTCCTCTGAGCAAAAGAAAATGAGTATGAAAATGAGTATCTTCGCCAACAAACGCCGACATGCGATCAATACGTAGGGATACTCGCTACCAATGGTCCAGATTCCGTGATTGATTGGCGCAAAATATATGCGAACCACGTAACGGGGTGCGCTAATAAATGACTAGAGTCGTGAAGAGTTCATTAGAGTGCCCTTTGCATGAAATGACTTCCTGTGCGTGAAATTGGCCTTCATGAACGTGCCGCGTTATTTCATTTTGTAAACTCTTTTATTGCCGCTATCGCAGACACACCCGTTAAGAGGGGTCATGTAATAGTGGAAATTGTCCTCGTATTACAAAGCTAGTAGTAACATGGATAGTGAGATATATTACTAAGAGCTAATGCTGCGCAGGACAGGCTCACATGGCGGAAAAATAAGGCAGCGATGCCGTTGTAGCCAAGCCGCCTCACTAGCACGTAATAACGCAAAGCATTGCTATATCCCAGACGGGATGGAGACCATGGCGAGAATACGCTGCAAGGAATCCACAGGCATTTATTTATAGATTACGGTGCATTCATGCTGTGCTACAGACATTCATTCGCCCAGCCCCCATTGCACAATGCTAAAGGGCACCTAGCGCTACCTTCTTGGAGCAAGGCAACGCCAATCTAGATGCACTAGGGAGCGAAACTTGCTCGCTAGGGAGACCGCGCATGCGCAAATCTTGTCTGTATTTATCCGCCGGCGCGCTCCGCCGACGAGCAGCTGCGTGTCCGGCGTTCCGAATTATTCTGGGAGCACCTGTATATCTGGTATAACACTAGTTGTTGTGCTGCTAGCATAAATACGTCTAGTTTGCGAATAATCCATCATTATGGCACCACGAAACAACACACAGAATATTGAACGCATATAATTTGCTTCACCAGCATAGTGCAAGAAAATGTCATCTGTCGCATACCTGCAGGCAGAAAGGTAAGCAGTATCGTCATAGCTCCCATCCGCGTTTGGGAGCAGCTCTTTTCGAAACAGCACCGAGCTGTACTCCCGGTAGCAAATGAACGCGTGACTAGCATTGCACACTCCAGGCTCTAGTGGACCTACAAGAGCGGCAGAAGAAAAATACCGAGGGAAAGGAAGAGAGAAAAATTAAACGCATCCAGCGTGATGTGGGAATCCGTTTAAGCGAACCTATCTTCGATGTTTGAGAGGAGCGCTGTTCTTGTTCAGTGACCATTTGCAATACAGACCGCCCGACGAAATTGTACACTTTTTAATGAGAAACGCCTCAGTCAACGAAACGGTTTGGCGCCCCAACACGACAGACACTGTCTGACCGAAACTTTGAGTCTCTGGCACACGCTCTAACAACGGAACTGAACTCGTCCTGTGCGAAGTATTTCTCAAATTACGTGTTTCCAATGCCGGTAACAAAGAAAACTCTACGATAAAATGAAAGACGATGATAGTAGTGCATGGTTTAAAAAAATATTGATTATTACAACGTTTCGTGCGCATTGAAAGCAAACAAGGAAGGCCACGTGCGAGAACACCTGCATAAAAATTTTTTTTCCGTTGATCATATACGAAACTGGTTTGGAAACAAGAAACAATTGGGGTCTCCATTTTAACCAGATGTGAAGTTGGTGCAACACTTAGTTCTACCAGGAGGCTGGAAAATTATTGCGCATAACCGCTTTATGTAAACGGCGTCCAACTATGCGTCCACCCATGTGGACATTTTTCCATATTCAAAAAATATAAACGGCGCTTCCAAGCTCACTGGAAGCTCGCCCGTTGCTGTTCACAAGTCTGCGCTACTTTCCCGCTCAGTTCGGGCCAAATAGGGCGAAACTAAACGGCCTTACGTCATCGCAAAATGGCGACTTGGAGCGTGAACACGTATTAATCAAATCAGAACAAATCAATTTTATTCTCCAATTTGCATAATGGATGGGCCTTTTGGGCTAAAAGCTACATGCGCAGCTTGGCGTGAGCCAAAATGTCAGACGACCACGAGATTATCCCCGTTACATCCTTAACACGAGTCACGGATCAAATAAAAACATCACAATGTGTTCTTGAAAGGACAAAGGCAAACGCCAATGGTTTGTTTAGTGGATGAAGCAATTGTGCCATTTTTTGAATACCGATTAAATGTCTGTGTCTACTACGGCGGACATGAAGGCTCTAGAGCAGTGCCTCAGAATTTGATTTTGGTGCGCATAGCTGACAGGTCGCTCACCTTGCTGCTAAATGGGGATAGAGACTGCGATGAATACTGTAACCAAGAAGCACTCCCCACCCGGAAAAATAATGCTTATCCAAGATATAACGACCATAACGTCTAAGGCACTACATTTACCTATAAGAAATCACCTAAAGACCACTGCAGGTAGCCGCAACCGTGGTTGCTCCAAAAAAACTCTACAACGTCGCATTACACATTCTAGGTCGTGCATATCTGCATTTAGTTTGATCGCAGTTGTGTTGCACAATTGCACGCGAAGTGATGGTTATGATGATAATGATGATGATAATAATAAGAAGTAAGCCCTATTATGTTTCCTTTTGAAAGCTCTTGTATCTGAATCAGCAAAATAGAAAATATTTGAATGACACTTCGGGAAATAAAGAAATTTGTGAGCAAAAACATGATTTTTTTCTTATCTACTACTTTAGAGACCCCGTGTTCACGTGGATGGACACGAATTTCCGTTCGAGCTAAATGCATGTAAAGAATTATGGTACATGTGACATGAATGATCGAAGCGGACTTTAACGATACGGGGGTGGATAACAAGCACTGGCGCGCAAAAATATGATTACAAGGTGTGGTCGCTCGAGCGCGAAGAGTTTATCGATCTCCCGGCGAGCGGTTCGGCAGCGGAATTCGAGGCTGGTGGCTCATTCGATAAGCTAGCCGTGCGCTGTTCCGGCTCATCTACGAGCTCTATCTTTAGACACATGGCGAAGTGCCACGACCCCAACTATAGAACACAAACCACATGATTTTTTTTGGTCACTAGTGGCAACAGCTAATTATTTTCTTGTAAGTTGTCACATAATATTATGATACATGCTAAATTCGCGGGAAACAACCTAAAGACGTAGTGTGTTCAGGGACTCCAAGGCACAAGTTGCTTCCTTTCCGCGTTATGCCGTGGACCCTACGAACACATAGTTCAAGAAATCTGTGAGCTCCTACATCGCCTCGTCAAGCAAGGACAGGAACGGACAGGACAGGCAAGGACAGTGGCTCCTTAGATGATATAACACTGTGGCGCAATGGGCAACAAACATGCTGGTGAAGCTGCTCGACCTGCTTATGAAAAGGGAGTGCAGTAATCAATTCCGCTGTCAAGAACAGATGCAGCAGCGAAACTTCGAGTGCTTGCGAATGATGCCACACAATCCTTGTGGAACACACCTAGTTTCAGCACACACGTCTGCATCGACATCTGAGATCCCTGTCGGATTTCTAATAGTGTTTTCACTGTGACTAACTTTGTTTTATAGCGTACACCTGCTTTTTGACATTTACATACCTTCCTGACAACAGATCCCCATGCAACCGTGTGCTCTGGGACCTCCTCCTGAAACTTGCCCATGCATTTTTTATTCGTGCAGCAAACACTGATTGACTGATTGGTCAGTCAGTCAGTCAGTCAGTCAGTCAGTCAGTCAGTCAGTCAGTCAGTCAGTCAGTCAGTCAGTCAGTCAGTCAGTCAGTCAGTCAGTCAGTCAGTCAGTCAGTCAGTCAGTCAGTCAGTCAGTCAGTCAGTCAGTCAGTCAGTCAGTCAGTCAGTCAGTCAGTCAGTCAGTCAGTCAGTCAGTCAGTCAGTCAGTCAGTCAGTCAGTCAGTCAGTCAGTCAGTCAGTCAGTCAGTCAGTCAGTCAGTCAGTCAGTCAGTCAGTCAGTCAGTCAGTC